>NC_035434.2:105520128-105820128 GCF_002127325.2 Helianthus annuus | reverse complement strand
ATACCGGATCAAGATGGTGGAGAATAGAAGAAAGGCTATGATGGCTTAGGTGGAGGTATGGCATAAAAGGCTTGGTCATACTTCTAGTAATAAACTCTCTCATTTTGATTTTGCCAAGAATGCTTCTTTTAAAACTGTTGATTGTGATTCGTGTGCTAAAGCTAAACATACCCGATTGCCTTTTCCTATAAGTTCTATCAAAAGCAAAGAATGTTTTGAATTGTTACATTGTGATATTTGGGGAAGATATAAAATTCCCTTGCTTTCAGGGGCAAACTATTTTTTAACAATCGTGGATGACTATAGTCGATCCGTTTGGGTTTTCCTACTAAAACACAAATCTGAGGCAGGTGACCGTCTAACATTTTTCCACAAAATGGTCAAAACACAATTTGGAAAATTGATTAAAAGAATCTGTTATGACAACCGGGGAGAATTTGTTTCAAACCGAATGCACAACTTTTATGCCGAACAAGGCATAATTCTCGAGACCACTTGCCCACACTGTGACAACTCGAAATTTAGAACCTTTCGTTGTACCTTGATGTAACTTGCTTGAAACACTTTGTGACTAATTAACTTGTTATTCTAGTGATATAAGTGAACCTTATGTGATTATGTGTGTGCTTGTATATATATATATGTGTGTATAAGTGAGCCGAGAACCAAGGACACGACTCGAGACCATGTGGTCTTGAGTGAACAGTGCAACATATGGGTCGGTTGGGCCGTGCACCTCATCTGAAACCCATTTAGGGTGCATCAACTTGAACTAGTATATAACCCTTGGTGATAACCAACATTGCCATTTCTTTGGACAACACACTCACTCTCACACACACTCTCCTACTTTCTCTCTCACTAAAACCCTAGCAACACCACCCTCCTCTCTTGTGCCAGATTCAAGGATCAAGCCAAGCTCTCGGATTCGCTTGTGTTCTTCACTTGGAAACTTTCGGACAACAAACCAACTTTCTTTCGCACACACCTCATCAACCGGTTAGTGAGTTATGATTTGTTGTTTTGTTAAATGGTGTCTTGATTTATATGATTTTTACATTAAATTGTAAGCAAGACATGATGAGTTAGTGTTCAAGTAATCGGTTCATAAGTTTCCATGTTATGTTGATGATGATTATAAGATAATGCATTGTTATGTTAAGGTGTGTAATATATGCTTGACTATGAATGAGTGTTATCGGCTTTACTTGGGTTTGGATCCAAAGGGTTTGAGTGTTAATACAAGTTGGATTGATTGGTGAATAGAAACCGAATGCTTGTAATCGGCTATGGTAGGTACACGATTAGGATGATTCATCATGTTGACATAATAGGGTGCATGCTAGTAATCAAGACAAAGATCCGGTTATATGATTAAGTGTTGATGAGTTGTTGTTCATAATTTTGTTTGAATGAGGGTTGTTTGTATTATGAATATTTGATGAACATGATGAATATGTGAAGAACTTGTTGAATATGATTTGGATATTTGAAATTGCAATGTTTGATCCATTTTGGGTAATTGTTAGACAACAAAACATGTTTAAGTGGATAGTACATAATGTTGCATGATATTGAAGTTCTATTGGATAGTACAACTGTGCAAAATCAGCAGGTGTCCAGTCGAGACCCCTGGTTCCGACTCGAGACCATGACCATGACAACTCGAGAACACATATTGCGACACAGGTTGCGAGTCGAGAATCCCTAGTCTCGACTCGAGATCACACATGACCATCACACAAACATCATGACCCGAGACCATGCTTGCGAGTCCGATTGCGACTCGAGACCAATACATGCATGACCCGAGACCTCCTCAGATTGCGACTCGAGACCCTGTAAGCTACACTCAAGACCGCACAGTCTCGACTAGAGACCGCACAGTCGCGACTCGAGACCACGCTTGTTGGACTTGCATAATTACGGGCCTAAGTTAGTGGGCCGGACTTATGGACTTCTTGTGTTGCTGTTAAATGCGTGAATGTTACTGTGGAACTTGTTGCGAACTGTTGATGAACTGCCATGCTAGACTTGTATGCCATGATTGTTACTTGTGTGCAATACGTGAAGAACATACGTGCACTACTTGGATTGAACCTGACTTGAATGGTATCCATGTTAGGACATAGTTGACCACTTACAACTCGATTGACCTTTCTGTGTATCTGCCGAGCAAACCAAGGTGAGTTCACACCCTCTACAAAGCATGGGATTCCCTGGGTTGGGAATGGGGTTAAGGAACGTGGATTCCTCGTCCTCCTTGGGTAGGACAGCAATGGTTCAGGAATGTAATTCCTCGTCCTCACGGACAGACAACTCGTACTAGACCAAAACTCTATCACGAAGTCCCTCCTTTTTATATCGACTTAATCGCCGGGCCAATGGCGAGCGGGTCATTAGTTAGATAGCGCTATTTAGGTCTGACAAACCTCACACCGTGCCGCAGAGGACGGGCGTGAACTAATGGATCTGGGGCACGTCAATGATGATAGACATTGACAGTTTCAGGGCACATGAACATGACTACAGTCAGCAGTCGATATGGTAACGAGTCTAGTGTATACATGGGGTAGCCCCCACGGCCGAAATGCCAGATAACTAACACGGGGTAGCCCCCACGGCTGGAATGCCAGAGTAACTGGGAACAAACAAGTCACGTTTTTAACTATGGGGTAACCCCCACGGCAGGATGCCAGATAAAGGAAACTGTTTTCGAAACAATTTAAAACGAACACCCAACCATGAACTCACTCAACTAGTTGTTGACTCGTTACTACATGCTTTGCAGGACCATAGGTACTTAGCTGGCGCTTGCATGGAGGAGAGTCGTTGTGGGACATGGATAGCTGCGTGCCATGTTAAACTTGAGAACAATTGAACTTGTGTTTTAAATTTTGAGACTTATGCTTCCGCTTGCAACTTAAACTATGTTTTGATTGAACACCAATTGTATTGGTTAGACTTTATAACTACTTATATGCTTGTTCAATACGATTGGTGGCTGGATCCTGGTCAGTCACTCCTCCAAGCGGTAGTACTCCGCAGGTGGATTTTGGGGGTGTGACAGATTGGTATCAGAGCCATTGGTTATAGTGAACTAGGTTTTAATAAAGGAGAAACGTTTTTGTTAAAACCAGACTATAACCGGTATAGTGCTCAACGGTCCACAACGACGCTTCACTCCACATGCAAGGCTCGACATTCTAGGTGATATGATCTGTGTATATTGCCTACTTGTTAATTACATAGTACATTGCTCATGGTATGCTTGGTTAGTATAACTACTGTTGCTTGAACACGTGCGTGCTTGCTCTATTCTACCATCGTACTTTCGCGAAGCTCTCTCACTCATGTTTCCCTCTTGTATGAAGATCATGAGTGGATGCGTTAACATGACACAAGCCCAGTTGACGGCTCTGATTAACGAACGAGTTGCCGCAGCACTTGCAGCTGCATACGCAGGAGGTATATCCTGCAGTCCGAACTTATCCTAGGACCTTTAGGATCCTACTCTCGTGAACCAATCTTTGTGTTAAACTCTGTCTTTCTTTCGCCTACCTTAGGTCAACATGCTCAGACACCGGTGTGCACCTTTAAGACCTTTATGGACTGCCGACCGACTACTTTTAGCGGAACTGAAGGAGCAGTAGGTCTCCTCCACTGGTTTGAGAAACTAGAATCTGTGTTCGAAATGTGTGAATGCCCTGAAGCGCGCAGGGTGAAGTATGCTACCGGTACTCTCGAGGGTTTAGCCCTCACGTGGTGGAACGCTCAGGTTCAAATGCTGGGGTTGGTTGCTGCCAACGCCACCCCATGGGAAACTTTCAAGGAAATGATCAGGGAGGAATACTACAGTCGCGATGACATCCATAAGTTGGAAGACGAGTTCTACAACCTCAAGATGACGGGGTCAGAAATTGAGGCGTATACTAAGAGATCGCATGAGCTTGCCTTATTGTGTCCTACTATGGTGGACCCTCCATATAAGCGAATTGAACTGTATCTCAAGGGCTTGGTGCCAGAAATCCAAAGTCATGTGACTTCAGCAAACCTGGCCACTATCCAGCAGGTCGTTCAGTTGGCTCACCGACTTACTGATCAGGTGGTGGAGCAGAACAAGTTACCAAAGCGCATAGGTGCTGCAACTACTTCTGGTACCTCTAGTGACAACAAACGGAAATGGGATGGAACTTCAAGCAAGGGTTCAACTTCTGTGCAATCTCAGTCTCAGCAGAGAAAGACTGACGACAACAAGAGCCCCAGTCAGCAATCGTCTGGTGGTCAAAGTCATGGTGGGTACAAAGGGAATCACCCCAAATGCAATCGCTGCAACCTACACCACAGTGGGCCATGCACCAGGGGCAACTGTCATCGGTGCAACAAGCCTGGTCATGCTGCAAAGGATTGCAGGAGCTTATACCCCGCCAATCAGAATCGTCAGCAAACTCAACAGAATCAGCGGCAGCAACAGGGTAACAACAAAGGGTGCTTTTAGTGTGGAGCTGAAGGCCACTTCAAGAAAGATTGTCCCCAACTGAACCAGAACAACAACAACAACAACAATCAGGGGAATGGTAACAATGGGAACCACAACAACAACAATGGTGCCAGGGGGCGGGTGTTCGTGATTGGCCAACGTGAAGCAAGGAATGACCCCAACGTGGTGACGGGTAAGTTCCTTCTCGACGACTTTTATGTTACAGTTTTATTTGATTCGGGTGCCGATACTAGCTATGTGTCACTAGAAGTTAGTAAAATGCTTAAGCGTGTTCCAACACCCCTGAACAACAAGCACACTGTAGAGCTAGCTAATGGTAAGAGTTTGGAGGCCTCACACGTAGTCAAAGGTTGCAAACTTGTCCTCGCTAACCAGACCTTCTCTATTGACCTTATTCCTATCGTCTTGGGTAGTTTCGACGTTGTCATTGGGATGGATTGGTTATCCCAACACCGAGCAGAGATTCTTTGCAATGAGAAGATTGTCCGTATTCCTGGTTCAGGCAATGAACCTCTCATAATTCGTGGCGACAAGAGGAGTGCTGTTGAGAACATCATCTCTCTCCTTAAGGCCCAGAAGTGCTTACAAAAGGGCCACACTGCGGTTTTGGCTCTAGTTACTGACACCTCGGAGAAAGAAAAGAAGATAGAAGATTTTCCGGTTGTACGTGACTATCCTGAGGTATTTCCTGAGGAATTACCTGGTCTTCCACCCCATCGCCAAGTCGAGTTTCAGATTGAACTAGCTCCTGGAGCTGCGCCTATAGCTCGTGCACCTTATCGTTTAGCTCCATCTGAGTTGGAAGAACTCTCTACGCAACTACAAGAACTCTTGGATAAAGGTTTTATTCGTCCTAGCTCATCGCCCTGGGGAGCTCCAGTACTATTTGTGAAGAAGAAGGACGGTACCTTCTGAATGTGTATCGACTATCGTGAACTCAACAAGGTGACTGTGAAGAACCGTTATCCTCTGCCACGTATTGACGACTTGTTCGACCAGTTGCAGGGGTCGAGCTACTATTCAAAGATCGATCTGAGATTGGGATATCACCAGCTGAGTGTTCGAGAAGATGATGTCTCTAAGACAGCCTTTAGAACTCGTTATGGGCACTATGAGTTTTTGGTCATGCCGTTTGGGCTGACAAACGCACCCGCGGTTTTCATGGACTTGATGAACCGAGTGTGCAAGCCTTATCTGGACAAGTTCGTTATAGTCTTCATCGACGACATCCTGATCTATTCTAAGAGTCAGGAGGAGCACGAGCAGCATCTACGACTTATTCTGGAACTC
Source organism: Helianthus annuus (assembly GCF_002127325.2). NCBI lineage: Eukaryota > Viridiplantae > Streptophyta > Magnoliopsida > Asterales > Asteraceae > Helianthus > Helianthus annuus. The sequence goes on along the minus strand of NC_035434.2, from coordinate 105,814,337 downwards.
CTTCGAACCGAACAGCTTTACGCAAAGTTCTCGAAATGCGACTTCTGGCATCGTGAGGTCCATTTCCTAGGCCACGTGGTAAACAAGGATGGGATTCACGTTGATCCATCCAAGGTAGACTCTATTAAGAACTGGCCTGCACCTCGCACACCAAAGGAAATTCGCCAATTCTTGGGATTGGCAGGTTACTACAGGAGGTTCATTAAGGATTTTTCTAAGATCGCACAGCCTCTCACCTCGCTAACACAGAAAGGCGTTGTTTATCGCTAGGGAAGTGCACAAGAGTTAGCTTTTCAGCACCTAAAGGATAGACTTTGTAGTGCACCTATTCTTTCACTGCCAGAGGGCACAGACGATTTTGTGGTTTACTGTGATGCATCAATTCAAGGTCTTGGTTGTGTATTGATGCAACGAGATAAAGTCATAGCCTACGCCTCACGACAACTCAAAGTTCACGAGAAGAACTACACTACACACGATTTAGAGCTGGGAGCTGTTGTTTTCGCACTTAAGTTATGGCGACATTACCTGTACGGAACCAAGTGCGCCATCTACACCGACCACAGGAGCCTAGAGCACATATTCAAGCAGAAGGAACTGAATATGCGGCAACGACGATGGGTCGAACTACTGAATGACTACGAGTGCTCCATCAGGTATCACCCGGGCAAGGCCAATGTTGTGGCTGACGCCCTTAGTCGAAAGGACACTGCGCCTAAGCGCGTGAGAGCTTTACAACTCACTATACATTCTAATCTCCCTTCTCAAATACGAGCTGCTCAGATAGAAGCACTGAAACCGGAAAACGTCAGGGCTGAAGCCCAACGCGGGTCAAGACAACGCTTAGATTAGAAGGAAGACGGTGCTTACTACGTAACAGGACGCATTTGGGTCCCACTCTATGGCAACCTACGAGAACTTGTGATGGACGAAGCACACAAATCTCGCTACTCGGTACACCCTGGTTCAGATAAGATGTACCACGATATTAAAACTACGTATTGGTGGCCTAGCATGAAGGCCCACATTGCAACTTACGTCAGCAAGTGTTTGACTTGTGCGCGAGTCAAGACAGAATATCAGAAACCCTCAGGCCTACTCCAGCAACCAGAGATACCACAATGGAAATGGGAGCAAATTTCCATGGATTTCGTTACTAGCCTACCTAGATCTCAGCGCGGAAACGATACTATTTGGGTGATCGTGGATCGACTCACGAAATCCGCACACTTCTTGGCGATTAAGGAAACGGATAAATTCTCCACTCTGGCGGAGATATACCTCAAGGAAGTTGTTTCGAGGCACGGGGTGCCCACCTCTATCATCTCCGATCGAGATGCACGTTTTACTTCAGAGCTGTGGCAAGCAATGCACAAGTCCTTTGGCTCACGTTTAGATATGAGCACAGCGTATCACCCTCAGACGGACGGGCAGTCCGAGCGCACTATCCAGACCTTAGAAGACATGCTTCGTGCATGTGTAATCGACTTTGGCAACAGCTGGGAAAAGCATCTGCCACTTGTGGAATTCTCGTACAATAACAGCTACCACACCAGCATTAAAGCTGCTCCGTTTGAGGTATTGTACGGACGTAAATGCCGGTCACCTCTTTGTTGGGCAGAGGTGGGGGATAGTCAAATCACGGGTCCGGAACATGTGGTAGACACTACTAAGCGGATTGCTCAAATACGACAACGCATGGCGGCCGCTCGAGACCGTCAGAAAGCCTACGCCGATAAGGGCAGGAAACCACTTGAGCTCCAGGTTGGGGAGCGGGTACTACTCAAAGTTTCACCCTGGAAGGGTGTGGTTCGTTTTGGTAAACGAGGCAAACTTAACCCACGATACGTTGGACCTTTCGAAATCATCGAGAAGATAGGCAGGGTGGCCTACAGACTAAACTTACGAGCAGAACTCGGTGCAGTTCACAACGTTTTTCACGTGTCGAATCTAAAGAAGTGTCTGTCAGATGAGACCCACATAGTTCCTCTGAAGGAACTCACCATCGACGAGCAGTTACGATTCGTCGAGGAACCGGTTGAAATCACGGACCAGGATGTTAAGGTCCTCAAGAGCACTAGAATACCTCTCGTTCGAGTTCGTTGGAACTCACGTCACGGCCCAGAGTTCACCTGGGAGCGCGAAGATCAGATGAAACAAAAGTATCCCCAACTGTTTGCAAACAGTACGACCACTACTGAGGCTGAAGCTACGGAATTTCGGGACGAAATTCCAGATCAATGGGGGGTGGATGTGACACCCCAGGATAACCGGGAAAACCATACAACTTAACTAGCTTCCTCAGAGAGTGCCACCAAATTTCGGGACGAAATTTCTTTCAACTTGGGGATGATGTGACAACTCGAAATTTAGAACCTTTCGTTGTACCTTGATGTAACTTGCTTGAAACACTTTGTGACTAATTAACTTGTTATTCTAGTGATATAAGTGAACCTTATGTGATTATGTGTGTGCTTGTATATATATATATGTGTATAAGTGAGCCGAGAACCAAGGACACGACTCGAGACCATGTGGTCTCGAGTGAACAGTGCAACATATGGGCCGGTTGGGCCGTGCACCTCATCCGAAACCCATTTAGGGTGCATCAACTTGAACTAGTATATAACCATTGGTGATAACCAACATTGCCATTTCTTTGGACAACACACTCACTCTCACACACACTCTCCTACTTTCTCTCTCACTAAAACCCTAGCAACACCACCCTCCTCTCTTGTGCCGGATTCAAGGATCAAGCCAAGCTCTCGGATTCGCTTGTGTTCTTCACTCGGAAACTTTCGGACAACAAACCAACTTTCCTTCACACATACCTCATCAACCGGTTAGTGAGTTATGATTTGTTGTTTTGTCAAATGGTGTCTTGATTTATATGATTTTTACATTAAATTGTAAGCAAGACATGATGAGTTAGTGTTCAAGTAATCGGTTCATAAGTTTCCATGTTATGTTGATGATGATTATAAGATAATGCATTGTTATGTTAAGGTGTGTAATATATGCTTGACTATGAATGAGTGTTATCGGCTTTACTTGGGTTTGGATCCAAAGGGTTTGAGTGTTAATACAAGTTGGATTGATTGGTGAATAGAAACCGAATGCTTGTAATCGGCTATGGTAGGTACACGATTAGGATGATTCATCATGTTGACATAATAGGGTGCATGCTAGTAATCAAGAACAAAGATCCGGTTATATGATTAAGTGTTGATGAGTTGTTGTTCATAATTTTGTTTGAATGAGGGTTGTTTGTATTATGAATATTTGATGAACATGATGAATATGTGAAGAACTTGTTGAATATGATTTGGATATTTGAAATTGCAATGTTTGATCCATTTTGGGTAATTGTTAGACAACAAAATATGTTTAAGTGGATAGTACATAATGTTGCATGATATTGAAATTCTATTGGATAGTACAACTGTGCAAAATCAGCAGGTGTCCAGTCGAGACCCCTGGTTCCGACTCGAGACCATGACCATGACATCTCGAGAACACATATTGCGACACAGGTTGCGAGTCGAGAATCCCTAGTCTCGACTCGAGATCACACATGACCATCACACAAACATCATGACCCGAGACCATGCTTGCGAGTCCGGTTGCGACTCGAGACCAATACATGCATGACCCGAGACCTCCTCAGATTGCGACTCGAGACCTTGTAAGCTACACTCGAGACCGCACAGTCTCGACTAGAGACCGCACAGTCTCGACTCGAGACCACGCTTGTTGGACTTGCATAATTACGGGCCTAAGTTAGTGGGCCGGACTTATGGACTTCTTGTGTTACTGTTAAATGCGTGAATGTTACTGTGGAACTTGTTGCGAACTGTTGATGAACTGCCATGCTAGACTTGTATGCCATGATTGTTACTTGTGTGCAATACGTGAAGAACATACGTGCACTACTTGGATTGAACCTGACTTGAATGGTATCCATGTTAGGACATAGTTGACCACTAACAACTCGATTGACCTTTCTGTGTATCTGCCGAGCAAACCAAGGTGAGTTCACACCCTCTACAAAGCATGGGATTCCCTGGGTTGGGAATGGGGTTAAGGAACGTGGATTCCTCGTCCTCCTTGGGTAGGACAGCAATGGTTCAGGAATGTAATTCCTCGTCCTCACGGACAGACAACTCGTACTAGACCAAAACTCTATCACGAAGTCCCTCCTTTTTATATCGACTTAATCGCCGGGCCAATGGCGAGCAGGTCATTAGTTAGATAGCGCTATTTAGGTCTGACAAACCTCACACCGTGCCGCAGAGGACGGGCGTGAACTAATGGATCTGGGGCACGTCAATGATGATAGACATTGACAGTTTCAGGGCACATGAACATGACTACAGTCAGCAGTCGATATGGTAACGAGTCTAGTGTATACATGGGGTAGCCCCCACGGCCGAAATGCCAGATAACTAACACGGGGTAGCCCCCACGGCTGGAATGCCAGAGTAACTGGGAACAAACAAGTCACGTTTTTAACTATGGGGTAACCCCCACGGCAGGATGCCAGATAAAGGAAACTGTTTTTTAAACAATTTAAAACGAACACCCAACCGTGAACTCACTCAACTAGTTGTTGACTCGTTACTACATGCTTTGCAGGACCATAGGTACTTAGCTGGCGCTTGCATGGAGGAGAGTCGTTGTGGGACATGGATAGCTGCGTGCCATGTTAAACTTGAGAACAATTGAACTTGTGTTTTAAATTTTGAGACTTATGCTTCCGCTTGCAACTTAAACTATGTTTTGATTGAACACCAATTGTATTGGTTAGACTTTATAACTACTTATATGCTTGTTCAATACGATTGGTGGCTGGATCCTGGTCAGTCACTCCTCCAAGCGGTAGTACTCCGCAGGTGGATTTTGGGGGTGTAACACACACAAACCACAACAAAATGGTGTTGTGGAACGCAAGCACAGACACTTACTCGAGACTGCACGAGCCCTAAGATTTGAGGCGAATCTGCCAACAAGGTTTTGGGGAGAGTGTGGCATGACAGTTGCCTATATAATCAACCGTCTCCCGTCGAAAACCATCGAAAACAAAATACTATTTGAAATTTTATTTGAGCAAAAACCTGAGTATGAACATATGAGGGTCTTTGGTTGCCTCGCCTATTTTCGAAATACCGACATGAATGGGGACAAATTCGAATTTAGGGGGAAACCCGTAGTGTTTTGGGTTCTCCACCAGGAACGAAAGGATACAAAATATCTGATATTACCCGCAACAAAGTGGTGGTGTCAAGAGATGTAAAATTTGTAGAAAACGTCTTCCCTTTCGGGAACTCAGACCGTATTGACAAAGAGAAAAATAAGAAGCTTTTTGATTTCCCTCCTTGGTATTACAAGGAAACCGATGAAGCCAATCAAGAAATCTTAGGCCAAACTACACATATAAGTGGGCCTGAATCACTGGACCCGGATAATACAACCCGGGTTGAAAGTACAAATGGAATAAATGATAATGGGCCGACTGTTTCTGATAAAGACCAGGTCCAACAAAGTAACCAAATAGTAGATGATCAGGTTGAAACCAATACTGAATCAAATCACCATACTGAAAACCAAATAGAAGATGAAACGATCCGTATAGAACCACAACTAATCAGACAACAAAGAGTCAGAACTCAACCAAAATGGCTTGGTGATTTTGTTGTTGATCTCCCACCATCCATATATCACACCTTGTCCAGTTCCAGTCAAGAATCCTCGACGGTACACCCTTTATCCAATTATGTCTCTTACAAAAAAAAATTTCTAGCTCTCATAAAGCCTTTTTGGCGGGCATCAATTCCCACGATGAACCAAAAACTTTCAAACAAGTTGTGCAAGACGAAAGATGGAAAGAGGCCATGCAAAAGGAAATACGGGCTCTTGATCAGAATGGAACATGGACTTTGGAAACTTTGCCAAAAGGGAAACGAGCCATAGACTCCAAATGGGTCTACAAAATCAAGTACAAACCAAATGGAGAAGTTGAGAGATACAAGGCTCGGCTAGTAGCAAAAGGTTTTACCCAACAGGAAGGAGTGGATTTTCATGATACTTTCGCACCGGTGGCAAAACTGGTTACTGTTAGAACTCTTTTAGCAGTAGCGGGAAAGAAAGATTGGATTGTTCACCAACTGGATGTAAATAATGCCTTCCTACATGGAGATCTCCACGAAGAAGTATACATGAAGATTCCTCAAGGCTTTTCTAAGGAAAACGAAAATCGTGTTTGTCGGCTCAAAAAGTCTCTGTACGGGTTGAAACAGGCCTCCCGCAACTGGTATGAAAAGTTTACATCTTCGCTTTCAGTCGAAAGTTCAAGCAATCTAAGGCCGATCATTCCTTATTCAGATACAAAGAAGAGAACTCATTTGTTGCAATCCTCATTTATGTCAATGACGTCATCCTAGTAGGAAACGATCCCGTGAAAATTCAACAAACAAAGAAGTACCATGATAAACAATTCAGCATCAAGGACTTGGGAAGAAAAAAATATTTCCTCGGAATCGAAGTCGCTAAAACATCTGAAGTGTTGGTTCTAAGTCAGCGAAAATTCACTCTGGACATATTAGAAGATAGTGGGATGATGGGTAGTTGACCAAGCTCCTTTCCTATTAAATCGAATCTAAAACTCGATAAAGGTGAAAAGTAGAACCGAATAGATGCCACCTCGTATCGGCGCTTGATTGGCAGAATGTTATATCTACAGGTTACCAGACCAGACATTGCCTATGTTGTTAACATGTTAAGTCAGTTTGTGGCTGACCCAAGGAAAAATCATATGAATGCTGCAAATCGCGTACTTCGTTACTTAAATGGAATAGTAGGACAGGATATTTTACTCCCACGAGCTGGTGAACCCTGTCACACCCCAACCAATGGCGGAAACATCGGGATGAGACGAAGTGTGAAGATTGCTCGAGACATCATAACGCTATTTGTGACAATAATTTAATAATCCAAATTTCATTTCCAAAATAAATGTCAAAACATTACAAGAAAAGCAAATAACAACATTGTTCAACATAACATAAACAAAATTGATACAACACTTTAAACCTAAACGTCTAAGTGAGTATTTAGGCATCTTTGCTATCCGTTTTCATTTCATCATCATCATCAACCTGTAACATGTTTAAAAATACAATTCAATGCAAAAGCAAAGGCGAGTATACAAGTTTGGTACGTACATAGCATAAGTTAAAAAAATGTGATCAATTCCTCATGGCAAGCATATGATTCAAGATAAACCTTAAATATGGCATGTGTCTAACATATCAAACCAAGAAAACGCAATATGCTCAAGACATAACCTCAAGTTTACGGGCGGGTCGTTAATCCTATAGCGCTACATATGTCAAGGTTTGGCTCGTACGAAGTTAATGATAAGTTCAACACATAAGAATAACCCAAGTTTAAAGTATCAAGTCATCACGTATACAAGCATGTTATAGGAACGTTCATGTGTTTAACAAAGTGTTCATGTGTAAGTTAATAGGTAAACATGTTACACCCCAAAAGTGGTAAAAGTAAAAAGGGGGAAATACGAGTATACTCACGGTTTACAAGTGGTGACTTGAAATTCCGAGAGCAAGTTTGTAGATGAATTAGTTCGGAGCACCTTGTCCTTCTACACAAGGAAACGTAGGTGTGTGAGTTTGGCGTATAACGGAAGATTATAGATTCGGAGTTTTTAATATATAGAAAGTAACATAGGTGAAAATAATCATCTTGTACGCATAACTCTTGTTCTTGACACTATTGAAACTCAAAAGAGTTGGTATGATTTCATGGATTCTAAGATCCATTAGAGTCGTAACAAGGGCATGGTCATAGATGATGTAACGTCCACTTAACAAATAACTATTAAGTCATCATCAAGTCTTAGTTACTTAGATGTATACATATAGAATAACTTAGATATTATATAGTTTACAAGTCTTATGATTCAAGCATGAGGTAGGAGATTAATGTCTCCATTTAGGTACCTCTTTGTGTCATAGAATACATACATGAGGTAGGAAGAACAAGCTTCCATTTAGGCACCTCTATTGTTCACCACTACACTTGTTGTTATAAACAACAAGGAGGGTCATGAACATACAAGTATCAAGGTATTAACAACAACTAATCTATAGAAAAACATCAAGTAATGAGTGGATTCTTATGAAGGATAGCCCAAGCTAATCCAACCATCACACATTCAACAAGTTTCACACTTGAACATTACTTGTGGGTAAAACCCTAATTAAAAACAGAAAGTTTATGAGGTTTTAACCTCTGATTTAGATGTCTCAACCTTGTTTTTAAGCTTAACCAACCATGGGATAAGTTGTAAGCATTAGGACATAGGTATGAGATGTGTTGGACACAAGTTGCATAGATTTAAACAAGTTTTTGATGAACATAAAAACAAACAGAAAGTTTATGGACTATTTCGGGGCATTTCCAGGTCTGATTTCTCCAAGGAGAAGTCTAGGAATCGAACCCCATGATTATACAAGCAAGTAGGAAAAAGAATCGAGTGAATCGGATAAGAATTGAGTGAGTTATGCTCATTTTCGTGAAGGGGTGTCAATCTACTCGAACCTTTGCTTTCAGCTACGGTTTGGAGGATGTTTTGAGAGTTTTTAGTGTTGCAAAAGTGGTAGGGAGGCTGGTTATAAGTGGTATTTATAGGGGGAAGGATTAGGGTTTCAATGGGTTGGGCTTTGGAAGTGTTTAGAAGGGGTTACACCTTGAAACTAGCCCACAAAACCCAACTATATGGGGCTGAATTTTGCTGAATTTGGGCTGCCATGTTTCTTTAGTTTTTTTATTTTTTTAAAACATTATAATGAGTAATTTTATTAGTTAAGTTGTGTAATAATATGCAACAATGTTTCCCCTAACTTGTAACAAGGTGAAATATGAAATAAAACATGATTTAACTAGGCAAAAAGTGTAATGTACAAGTATGTAACATGTTTGTAAGTAACAAGTATATGTCACATATTTACAAGTTCAACATATGTTTGTAAGTATCACAAAGAAGTATCAAATGATCTCATGATTAATCGTATTATGGTGTATGTATAGTATGTAACAAGGAAATGCAAGTTTTCATTCATGATCAAAATCTCGAGTTTACAACGAGTACTAGAAGGAACGAGTACAATGATACAAAGCTTCCAAAATTAGCAACACGAGTAAGACAAGCTATAAATAGAAAGTACAAAACACAGGGCGTTACAGTCTCCCCTCCTTTAGGAAATTTCGTCCCGAAATTTAGGAAGACTCAGGGAAAAGATGAGGATATTTCGATTTCATTTCGCTTTCGAGCTCCCAAGTAAATTCAGCGCCACGTTTTCCTTCCCATCGAACTTTGACAATAGGAATTCGACTGCGCCTCAATTGCTTGGTTCCTTGGTCCATGATTTCGACCGGTTTTTCTACAAAGTGAAGTGTTTCGTTGACTTGCAAGTCTTCGAGAGGAACGTGGAGTCCTTCGTCAGCTAGGCATTTCTTTAAGTTGGACACATGGAAGACAGGGTGTACATTGCTGAGTCCTTCAGGCAGGTCCAGTCTATACGCAACCTTGCCAATCCTTTCGAGAATCTTGAAAGGACCAACGTAGCGAGGTGCGAGTTTCCCTTTCTTGCCAAATCGAACCACGCCTTTCCAAGGGGATACCTTGAGAAGCACGTTGTCACCTGTCTCGAATTCCATAGGTTTGCGTCCTTTGTCAGCGTAACTCTTCTGTCGGTTCCTGGCTTTCAATAAGTTGTCTCGAACCTGTAAAATCTTGTCCGTAGCCTCTTGTATAAGCTCGGGACCGGTGATTTGGGCTTGACCAATCTCGTGCCACGAAATAGGCGAACGGCACTTGCGACCATACAATGCTTCGAAAGGAGCCATTTGGATACTCGTGTGATAGCTGTTATTGTACGAGAATTCAGCCAAGGGCAAGTATGAATCCCAGTTGCCACCAAAATCTATTACGCATGAACGAAGCATATCCTCTAAGGTTTGGATAGTACGCTCGGTTTGACCGTCAGTCTGAGGATGGAAGGCGGTGCTAAGGTTAAGCTTAGTACCCATAGCAGATTGAAAAGTTTCCCAAAGACGAGACGTAAAACGAGCATCACGATCAGAAATGATATCAATGGGCGTCCCATGACGACAGATGATTTCCTTCATGTAGACCTTAGCCAATTTCTCGACTTTGAAGTCTTCACGAATGGGGAGGAAGTGAGCTGATTTGGTCAATCGGTCAACGACGACCCATATGCTGTCATGACCAGCTGTAGTGCGAGGAAGCTTAGTGATGAAATCCATGGCAATGCTCTCCCACTTCCAAACGGGAATTATTGGTTGTTCGAGCAAGCCAGAGGGACGTTGATGTTCGGCTTTTACTTTGGAACACGTAAGACATTTAGAAACGAAGGTGGCTATATCCTTCTTCATTCCAGGCCACCAATAGGAAGTACGCATATCATGGTACATCTTATCGGCACCAGGGTGAATAGAATATTTCGTGTTATGGGCCTCCTTCATCAGGAAATTGCGAAGATCGTCACGATTGGGAATCCAGATGCGATTGAGATAGTATAGAATACCATCGGGTTTGGACACAAGACTATTCTCAGCACCACATTGCATTTCGTTGTAGAGGTTACCCTCATTAACGGATGTATACTGGGCGTTACGTATGCGATTTTGAAGATCGTGGACGAGTTGGAAACAACGGATACTTTGGACGTGAGTTTTACGACTCAGGGCGTCGGCTACTACATTCGCCTTACCCGGGTGGTATTTGATTTCGCAGTCATAGTCGTTTAACAATTCCACCCAACGACGTTGACGCATGTTTAGTTCTTTTTGATTGAAGATGTGTTGAAGGCTCTTATGGTCGGTGAAGACTACACATTTAGTACCATAAAGGTAGTGTCGCTAAATCTTCAATGCAAAAACGACCGCACCAAGTTCAAGGTCGTGAGTAGTATAGTTTTTCTCATGAATTTTGAGTTGCCTCGATGCGTAAGCGATAACTTTGTCACGTTGCATAAGGACACAACCAAGACCAAGGTTTGAAGCGTCGCAATACACGACAAAATCATCGTTACCATCAGGAAGCGTTAGGATAGGAGCATTGCAAAGCATGTCCTTGAGCGTTTGAAAAGACTCTTCTTGTTCGGGACCCCAAACAAAAGGTCTCTCTTTTTGAGTCAAGGAGGTCAAAGGAACAGCGATTTTCGAAAAGTTGGAGATAAAACGACGGTAGTAACCAGCAAGACCAAGAAACGAACGGATTTCGGACGGAGATTTAGGTGCGACCCAATTTTTCACAGCTTCGATTTTTGCGGGATCAACGTGAATACCAAGTTTGTTGACAGTGTGACCAAGGAATTGAACTTCTTGTAACCAAAATTCACACTTGGAGAATTTGGCATATAGGTGTTCAGTACGAAGGAGTTCAAGAATAAGGCGCAAGTGTTGCTCATGCTCTGCTTGCGTCTTGGAATAGATGAGGATATCGTCGATGAAGACGATCACAAAACGGTCCAAGTATGCTTTGCACACGCGGTTCATTAAGTCCATAAAGACAGCAGGTGCGTTGGTCAAACCAAAGGGCATGACCACGAACTCATAATGACCATAACGCGTACGAAAGGCGGTTTTAGGCACATCTTCTTCGAGTACTCGAAGTTGATGATACCCAGAACGAAGATCGATCTTTGAAAAGCAGGTTGCGCCTTGCAATTGATCGAAGAGGTCATCAATGCGAGGAAGAGGGTATCGATTCTTGATAGTAAGCTTATTGAGCTCACGATAGTCAATACACATACGAAAGGACCCATCTTTCTTCTTGACGAATAAAACGGGAGCGCCCCAAGGAGAAGTACTAGGGCGTATGAAGCCTTTGTTAAGAAGCTCTTGAAGTTGACTCGAGAGCTCTTGCATCTCAGAGGGTGCTAAACGATAGGGGGACTTAGCGACAGGCGTAGCGCCAGGCACTAAATCGATGCGAAAATCGACAGAACGAGCAGGAGGAGGACCAGGAAGGTCTTCGGGAAATACATCCGGAAAGTCACGTACAACAGGAACGTCACTTATGCTTGGGCCTTTATCCTTCTTTTCCACGATGTGGGCGAGAAAGGCGAAGGTACCCTTGCGTAAGCACTTGTTTGCCTTGATGCATGACATAAGCTTAAGGCCTTGAGAAGGCTTTTCACCATAGACGTGTAGAGAATCACCATTTGGAAGAGGCAAGCGAATAAACTTCTCAGAACAGACAACTTCAGCACGAACTCGCCTAAGCCAGTCCATACCTACTATGACGTCGAAACTACCCATTTGCATAGGTATGAGATCGATTGAGAACGTATGATCGTTAAGGATTAGTGAACAATTGGAGAGAACAGAATTGACTTTGACGGTTTTACCATTAGCAACTTCGACAGCGAAAGATTTTGGCAACTTAGAGCGTTTACACTTGAGCAAAGACTCGAATTCTAACGACACAAAACTTTTATCGGCACCAGTATCAAATAGGCATGAAGCATAGACATGGTTAATGAGAAACGTACCAGTGATGACGTCGTTTGCATTTTGAGCCTGAGCTGTGGTGAGAAGGAAAGCTCGACCCCTAGCGGGTTCTTGAACCTGTTGTTGTTGTTGGGGTTGTGGCTGTGGTTGTTGCTGTCGAGGTTGTTGTGGTTGATATCGTTGAGGACACACATTGGCCATGTGGTTGGTATCACCACACGTGAAGCATGCTCGCACAGGGGCGACTTGATTTGGAGCCAAAAGAGCTTGGTTTTGGTAGGCCTGTGGGGGGATACGACAGTATGGCGAGAGATGCCCATACCGGCCACACTTGTCACACTTTCGACAATGAGCGTTTGGGGGGTGATGATATCGGCATTTGTCACACTTTGGGTGCGTTCCAGTATAAACCTTGCGTTCACCATCGAAAGCAGGCACAGTTTGAAGGGGTTGTGGGTTTGGCGGAGTGACGACCGCGCAGTTTTGGCTTGAAGCCTTCCGCTTCTTGCCTTGGTTTCTCTTAGATTGCTGGGAGGGTTTAGACTCATTAGGGGAGTCAATGGTGGCTTGGTGCGCATTCTTTGTTGAAACCTTGTCAAAGGTTCCATGAAGAACACAATTGTTGTTAAGTTCGGTAGCTATGCGGTACGCGTCTTCAATGGTTTGAGGGTTGGCAGATGCAAGATGGTTTGTTAAAGAAGGTGCAACACAACGAATGAATTTGGCCACGGTTTTGGGGGCGGTTTCTACTTGACCAGGGCATAGAACACTAAGCTGCTTGAAGCGTGTAATCAAACCATCCATGTCACTCCCTTTTTGCGTGAGGTTCCAGAATTCATTTTCCAACTTTTGGAGTTCGTGAGGGGGACAAAAGTGATCCTTCATAAGTTGTTTGAGATCGTCCCACGGCATAGCGTGTGCGACCTCGTTTCCTCTCTTGTTACGCTCAGTTGTCCACCACTCAAGTGCCTTTTCACGAAACACACCGGTTGCATTCAAGGTTCTTAGTTCGTCAGGGCAACCACTTTGCAAGAAGGTAAGCTCGATGGCATCAAACCAGTTCATCATGGCGGTAGCGCCGTTCTTGCCGGTAAATTCTAAGGGTTTACAAGCCATGAAGTGCTTAAATTGGAAGGTCGATTTGGGTTTGTCGGCCTTTGAGTCGACCGAACCATGGGGTGAATCGGTTTGGATCTTGCTAACAATGTCGGGTAGGACCTTTGCAAATTGTTTAGCCATAAACTTCATACAATCCTTTTGGGACATGGCGGAGGAGGTCGAACCCTTCTTTGACTTGAGTTTCTTGGATGAACTAGAAGACATCTAAAAGATTTGAAAGAGAAGGGAAAGGATGAGACTTTGATCATTAATTGAAAACAAGGTTTGTGTATGCAAAGCAAGTAGATGTTCAAGTACCAAGTAAAGTTCACATAAAGCATAAGTTTCCAACACACATTCAACATGTATAGCACATAAGTTGCGAATAGGAAAATATAAATTTAGTTGGTTCATGAGAATTATTATTGTTTGTGATTGCGATAATGTGCGACATGATTAAAACGACATTTCGAAATGAATGAACGTTCAAGTATAAAATCACATATAAATTGAGATACATAAAAGAGAGGCTCAATAAAACATAGGAATGTTTCGGGTAGAGAAACATCGACAATTCCAAAGTGGGTCGAAAGTCCTTTCGATTTAGAGATATTGTGCTTTGGCCTATAAGTAAGATACTCTCGTCGAGAAGCGATTAACGGTATCTTACCCTTCCGGTTACTACACATCTCTAAATGATTGGAACATTCGGGACTTTGGCGAGAATAAAAAAAATCAAGGAATGGGACTTAATCGACAAGATGCGGGTTTCACCCCTAACTTGACGATTTCGTACCCTAAATGTGGTTGGTACTTGTCGGCCAAAATAAAATTTTGACACTTTGACAAGGGTCCACTAGAGTTGAAATGGAAATTACCATTAAGTTGTGGATGTCACTCCTAGCTTAATGGTGAAATTTCGTGCAAAAATAGATTAAAGGTAGAGTGAGAGTCGTTTACCAAATTGTGGGTTTCACGCCTATTTTGGTAAAGTTGTCTCGTTGATGTTACAAGAGTATAAAATAGCAAAAGTGTATTCGTGTTAGCCTTACGAAAGGCACATAAATTTATTAACAAGAAGTGTAGCTAGGAAGCATGTAAGATAGAGCACAAATGTTTTAAACAACAAATAAGAGACAAAGTTCCTAAAACTATAGACTAGGGCAAAAGCATGGCAATTTTCCTAATTCCCTATAGTTATGGCTCTGATACCAATCTGTCACACCCCAACCAATGGCGGAAACATCGGGATGAGACGAAGTGTGAAGATTGCTCGAGACATCATAACGCTATTTGTGACAATAATTTAATAATCCAAATTTCATTTCCAAAATAAATGTCAAAACATTACAAGAAAAGCAAATAACAACATTGTTCAACATAACATAAACAAAATTGATACAACACTTTAAACCTAAACGTCTAAGTGAGTATTTAGGCATCTTTGCTATCCGTTTTCATTTCATCATCATCATCAACCTGTAACATGTTTAAAAATACAATTCAATGCAAAAGCAAAGGCGAGTATACAAGTTTGGTACGTACATAGCATAAGTTAAAAAAATGTGATCAATTCCTCATGGCAAGCATATGATTCAAGATAAACCTTAAATATGGCATGTGTCTAACATATCAAACCAAGAAAACGCAATATGCTCAAGACATAACCTCAAGTTTACGGGCGGGTCGTTAATCCTATAGCGCTACATATGTCAAGGTTTGGCTCGTACGAAGTTAATGATAAGTTCAACACATAAGAATAACCCAAGTTTAAAGTATCAAGTCATCACGTATACAAGCATGTTATAGGAACGTTCATGTGTTTAACAAAGTGTTCATGTGTAAGTTAATAGGTAAACATGTTACACCCCAAAAGTGGTAAAAGTAAAAAGGGGGAAATACGAGTATACTCACGGTTTACAAGTGGTGACTTGAAATTCCGAGAGCAAGTTTGTAGATGAATTAGTTCGGAGCACCTTGTCCTTCTACACAAGGAAACGTAGGTGTGTGAGTTTGGCGTATAACGGAAGATTATAGATTCGGAGTTTTTAATATATAGAAAGTAACATAGGTGAAAATAATCATCTTGTACGCATAACTCTTGTTCTTGACACTATTGAAACTCAAAAGAGTTGGTATGATTTCATGGATTCTAAGATCCATTAGAGTCGTAACAAGGGCATGGTCATAGATGATGTAACGTCCACTTAACAAATAACTATTAAGTCATCATCAAGTCTTAGTTACTTAGATGTATACATATAGAATAACTTAGATATTATATAGTTTACAAGTCTTATGATTCAAGCATGAGGTAGGAGATTAATGTCTCCATTTAGGTACCTCTTTGTGTCATAGAATACATACATGAGGTAGGAAGAACAAGCTTCCATTTAGGCACCTCTATTGTTCACCACTACACTTGTTGTTATAAACAACAAGGAGGGTCATGAACATACAAGTATCAAGGTATTAACAACAACTAATCTATAGCAAAACATCAAGTAATGAGTGGATTCTTATGAAGGATAGCCCAAGCTAATCCAACCATCACACATTCAACAAGTTTCACACTTGAACATTACTTGTGGGTAAAACCCTAATTAAAAACAGAAAGTTTATGAGGTTTTAACCTCTGATTTAGATGTCTCAACCTTGTTTTTAAGCTTAACCAACCATGGGATAAGTTGTAAGCATTAGGACATAGGTATGAGATGTGTTGGACACAAGTTGCATAGATTTAAACAAGTTTTTGATGAACATAAAAACAAACAGAAAGTTTATGGACTATTTCGGGGCATTTCCAGGTCTGATTTCTCCAAGGAGAAGTCTAGGAATCGAACCCCATGATTATACAAGCAAGTAGGAAAAAGAATCGAGTGAATCGGATAAGAATTGAGTGAGTTATGCTCATTTTCGTGAAGGGGTGTCAATCTACTCGAACCTTTGCTTTCAGCTACGGTTTGGAGGATGTTTTGAGAGTTTTTAGTGTTGCAAAAGTGGTAGGGAGGCTGGTTATAAGTGGTATTTATAGGGGGAAGGATTAGGGTTTCAATGGGTTGGGCTTTGGAAGTGTTTAGAAGGGGTTACACCTTGAAACTAGCCCACAAAACCCAACTATATGGGGCTGAATTTTGCTGAATTTGGGCTGCCATGTTTCTTTAGTTTTTTTATTTTTTTAAAACATTATAATGAGTAATTTTATTAGTTAAGTTGTGTAATAATATGCAACAATGTTTCCCCTAACTTGTAACAAGGTGAAATATGAAATAAAACATGATTTAACTAGGCAAAAAGTGTAATGTACAAGTATGTAACATGTTTGTAAGTAACAAGTATATGTCACATATTTACAAGTTCAACATATGTTTGTAAGTATCACAAAGAAGTATCAAATGATCTCATGATTAATCGTATTATGGTGTATGTATAGTATGTAACAAGGAAATGCAAGTTTTCATTCATGATCAAAATCTCGAGTTTACAACGAGTACTAGAAGGAACGAGTACAATGATACAAAGCTTCCAAAATTAGCAACACGAGTAAGACAAGCTATAAATAGAAAGTACAAAACACAGGGCGTTACAAACCCGTCTTAACTGCTTACTGTGACGCAGATTGGCTTGGATGCCCCTATTCTAGACGATCGAGAACCGGATATCTTCTCCTTTTGGGTGGTACTCCTATTTCTTGGAAGTCCAAGAAACAATCTCTAGTCTCTCGTTCCTCTGCAGAGGCTGAATATAGAGCCATGGCATCCACCGTTAGTGAAATCTTATGGGTCCGATGGTTACTTAAGGATCTACAGATCATCCTGACAGCTCCAACAACTCTCTTCTGCGATAATCAAGCAGCTCGTCACATTGCTAACAACCCAGTTTTTCATGAACGAACCAAACATGTTGAGATGGACTGTTACATTGTTCGAGAGAGAGTTGAATCCAAAGAAATCATGACAATGCAAATAAACAGCAAAGATCAGATTGCAGATTTACTCACAAAAGGTTTGGGATCTCAGCAACTCCAAACGTTGCTTGTCAAGATGGGCATTCGAAACCTACATGCTCCATCTTGAGAGGGAGTAAAGGAAATTAGCTGTCATATTACTGTCCTATTTCTGTTTCCTTTTTCATGTTTCCTTTTTCCTGTATTTAACCTCTTGTCCGAGGTCTTTGTTTTTTAATGAAAGAAACCCTAAATTGTAAAAAAAAAAAAAAAAAAAAAAAATTGGTATGTTTTTTAATTTTTTTAGGCTTTTTTAGTTAGTTTTCTAATTTTCTCATTTAAATTTAGTTTTCTCATGATTCTCTCCCTAGTTTCTAAATCATTTTTATAAGAGTATTTATATATAACTAGGTTATCACCCGGGAATGCTTCCCGGGTAGAAAAATTTAATTTTAAATACTCACAAGTGTATAAAACGGGTTAGCAATACTGAGGCATATCAAAGAAAAGTGCAAACTATGTAGACCATGGGTAAACAAAATAATAACGAAATACTCAACGTCTTTAATCCAAATAACGAAATATTTTCAACGTGTGTAACATCATGTAGTGACGAAGCTTGAGATTTCCGACCGGGGGGTCGAAAACGTATATACCCAAAAAATTTCTATAAAACGAGGGGTCGAAAACGAATATACCCAAAATGAAAGAACATGAGATGAAAATTTTAAAACTTTTGATAACATCACCAAAACAACAAACTCAAATCACAAAAAAACAAAAGGCCATCAACAAACCCATAGCACAATTGTGATGGTATATCCACCTGCACCATCACAAAACTCAATGCATCACTTATACCAAAACAAATCATATTACTCATAACAAATGACCATTGATTAGGTTAATTGTGTATAACAAATGATAATCTTGAAAGACGTAAATATAAAAAATTAAATTTGTATAAAGAACCTTATTGCACGATACCACAAGATGCACTTTGTTCCTAATACTAATGATAATAAAATACTAATATTGTGCTTAACATAAAATGACTTGACGTATCTTTTTTGTAGCAAACGAACGGCCCCTATCTAAGAAGTAGATAACTATAGGGGCTGGCTTATGTTGTGTAACTGATAGAGTTGGTGATGTAGTTGTCATAGGATGCATGCACATATTCCCTCTTAAGTTGTTAGTTATGAATTGTAGGGGTGCACATAAACCAATTCAAACAACAAAAACATAATATAAGAAAACAAACCGGGTCAGACAGGACCTAAACCAGCTAAATTCGACCCTATCAAGACAACACCACCACGAGTTGAACCTCATCAACATCGCCCGATTCACCAATTCCAGAAACCAAAATGGAAATTAGCGGTCTGTTTCTCCCAAATCCCCTCTTTCTCTCTCTGGCTCTCATTCTCTGCGATGTGTAGGTGAAAAAGATAAGAATGCGAGGTGGGGAATGAACACATATAAAATGAAAGACACAATCGAAGAAAGGCCAAACCAAAATCCATATCATTGAAGGTTGAATGGAGCAGAGGATTGAAGAAAGAAGGCGTGAATGAGAAGATTGTGAATTCTAGGGTTTGAGTATAGAAGGTAAGACGTTACATATGGATCCGTTTTCATGACCCGAATTCACATTCCAACCCAAAAATATAAACGGATCCCGCATCAAGATTGCTAATATGTTTTCCCGCCAAAACCAAAATTTAGAGCCCAGATATTGCGACACGTGTCCCAAATTTTATTTGTTTATTATATATAATAATAGATAATAGATGGGCCTAAAAAAGTTTGGTCCAAGATAATAAATATACAAGTAGTGATGGTGAAATATATGAAAAAGTACTTTTAAAAGACAAGCCATAACAAACTTTGCCTAATATTTATCTATTTCAGTTAGACATCTATTATCATAATAAAGGGACTTTACCCTTTTCCTTTCTCCAACTTCACCTAACCTATAATCCATACATTTCAAATCGTTTCACATATGTGAGGACCTAATTACAAGTCAAACTTGCATGTTACAATATGTATTATAAATGTTATGTAAAAATCAAATCAAATGTATAGCATTCTTTTTATTCTAAACATATGAATTGATCTAGGTTGTCAATATCATGATTTTAGTTGTTCAAAATAAGTCCGCGACGCAAGATTGTAAGGGTAAGCGGTATGGTTGCGGGGACTCATTCGGGGATGGGGGGTCACCGATCGGTGAACCACACCGTGGTGATGAAGGTGTTCGGTGAGTGGTGATTCGGCGAGGGTATTCGGTGTATAGTCACCGATTTGATTGAGTGGTGATTGAATGAAATTTGACCGTTAAAAAGTTAAAAAAATATATAACTCAAACACCCTAGAGTGATTGAACCATATCTAGTGATTGAGTGTAAAATGGGAAGTAGAATGGAGAGTTGACATGGCATGCTATTATTGGGTAGAGAATGACTCAAACACCCTAGAATAATTGAACCATACCCTCCACAGTGAACATGCCATTGATGTTGTCATTATCTCAAATCTCAATGGTTAAGATTGAGAAAGATAACAAGGCTATAAATCCTAGGAAAAAATTACCCCTTCATTATCGACGGGTACATGCGTAATCAAAACCCATTACAACAATGGCTCAGACCTTGTAAATGAGTTCTATGCACAGTTGTAACATGTTTAAACTTACTGTTAGTCGCACAATTTATCAAACATTTTAAAAACTTAAAAACCTCGTTTTTAGTAAAAAAAAATATGCATCAATAATTTGTAGGTGTGGAGTAGGAATGATTATACAGCATTGATTACAGTAGTTTAATGGTTCAAATTGATATGGTGACAATATTGTAATAATAGAAGGTGCTAATGAGGTGGTGATGGAGTGGTTGTGGAAATAATTAGTGTTCTTTGTGACTTAGGTACGCTTCTCACTCTTTTCATTATTTTCTACGGTATCCAGGTGAAGAGCGAATACGGGTGGCGTCGGTTCGACTTGGATGGAGGCAAGGTTTTACCGATATTCCACTGTTGTGCCTTCGGGCGGGTGGAGGTCGGGTTTTCACGCATCTGGGGAGAGCCAAAGGGCTGGCGGCGATCGAGTAGTCGAGCTTGACCATATTGCTCGGTGTCACGATGATTGGCACGTTGTTCCTTATCGTTCAAAATAAATGTGATTGACGGTGTGAAAGAGAAAATCCATAACCGTTGTTGATTTTTCACTTAAATATACTTTGGTCATTCTTTAAACCTCACAAATCTTTCTATATAATTTTTGAGAAAACTTATATCATGAGAATTTTATTTTCTTTAATTTGAGTATAGTTGGTATGTCTTAAAGAAAAATAAAGCGTTACAATAAATGTAGATGCTTTATTGAGTTAAAAGTGTATTTAAACTACCTACAATGGTATGTCTAAAGTAATTTCTGTTTTCAACTTTGGTCTCCACATACTTTTCATCTTTCATAAGTTTTTCGTTATAAATTTTTTGAGTCAACACGCCACATGTGTCTAGGATTCAACGTTTTTTTGTCTGTTTTTTTCCCATTTGACAGGCAGTCCCAACACGTCTATTTTTCTTCATTTGACAAGTTCGTCGCAACACGCATGTCCTGGATCGACTTAGTTATTTTTTTCTACGTTTTACATTTATGTCTAATTTTTTCGAATTAACATGCTGCAATGGGCGTACGTGGTTCAACGATTTTACGGCTGTTTTTCGTTCGGTGTTACTTTTTACCTTTTTATTTATTTTATTTTTACGAGCTTTTCTGATGTTGGTGGTTGTTGGCAGTGTTGTGGCATTAGTGCTACTTGGCACGATTTTACGAACGTATTTAACCTATGAAGTTTTTTACTAATAATTTGTCTCGAGTTTACAACTATATCTCTTTTACTTGAGAAAAACTAATTTTTATGTGCATATTTTTATGTGCGTGTCGATATAAATTCGATTTGCTCTACGTTTCAACGTAAACTTTTTATGACAACAAGTTTGGTTAAGTATAATACGTTTTTGTTTTAAAAAACAAATTTTACGTACATATTTTTATGTACGTTTCGGTATAAATTCGAGTTGGTGTATTTCGACGTAAACTTTTTGGGAAACGAGTCAGGTCAAACATGATATGTTTTCTTGATTTTATGAATGTTTTGTAAATTTTGTTTCGATCCAAGTGGAGTCAAATTGCGGTTTCTTTTTTTTCCTTTTTATAAAACTCTAACTAATACTTTTTGATTATACGTGTCAGCATTTCCGTTATAATCGTTACATTTTCTATGTATGACTTGGGCCACACATAATATGTTATAATTGAATGGTATAAATTTGATTTCTTTATCTTTTAATCCAATCGCAATGCTTATATAGGTTGCATTGAATTCAATACGATACGTCGAAACATATGTTTTCATATGATTAACACATCACATAACTGTTTGACTAATCCATTCGATGTCTGTGATGTACCTGCGCCCAATGTTTTAAAAACCGGTAAATACCGGCCGGTTATACCGGTATTACCGTTTTCAGATGTAAATCCGGTACGAAACACTCCGGTAAATAAGTGAAACGGCATAAGGTTTGTACCGGCGGTAAAATCCGGTATACCGGTTTAAAACGTAATACCGGTACCGGCCCAGGGTTATTTTAGATTTTGGGTTGTTACTTATTTTAATTATATATGTTACTTATCTTACGTAATTTTTATATATTATGATTATTCGTAACTAAACGTTCTTATTTAATATTGTATGAAACGAAAATAGTTATCCACTAGTTGATGAGTATGACGATAATAGTGAATTTCATCTTTTATGCGATCGTAAACTTGATGTATTCAATACTCAAATGTCTTAAACATATCGTACACTTTCATTTAAAAGAGCTTGTTGAAAAATTGAATGATTTTTTATTACCTTTTAGATTATTTTCTATTAGGGATTTACTTTTGGATCATATTTTAATATGTAATCATGCATTTTTGGATTAACTTTTGAGTTGATGTTGTAATTTATAAAATTATAGAGTTAGCTAGTCAATCCGGTTGAACCGCTCGGTACAACCTGGTTCAACCGGTTGAACCATTTTTTTAGCTAATCCGGTTTGATTTAAAAACCGGTTTTTAAAACATTGCCTGCGCCCCAACGCGCAATCAATAGTAATGTTAAGTAGTAACCTGATTTATATAAATATATTCCTCAAGCACAGTTGCATTAGCTTGGTTAAACTCGTTGAATAGTAAGCTTGATTTAGCTTTCATGTTGTGGGTCCGAGATAATTTAACATGTCTCGGTCCTTACTCAAGATTCAACCTTACTAGAAATGCATGAACGGGAGCCAATCATTTTGTCCATATGAAGTCTTTTTACTGTTGTAAAGACCGGCCCAAATAAAAAGCATCCGAGAAAATATATTTTGATGATTGTTTTGAAAACTAGTCGGTTTGACCGGTTAAACTATGAATCGTTGGTGTCGACGATTTGATTACGAACCTGCCACGTCTGAGCAAGCTAGAAAAATTCAATGAAAACCCAATGTGTAAACGATTTTATAACATTGATTTTAACCTTTCCAATGAATTATTGTTTTCTCTAATTTAATTCTCGAATTGTATCCTACGAGAAATTGGCAAAATAATGAATAATTTACATAGTAATTAGCAAAAGTTGATGTATAAACTACTTGATTTTATATTATTAACCCAAAAGCTTTTAATTTTTCCAGTTTAACATCACAACTCTTTTACTTCAAACTTTGATCCTCTATGCTTTTTATATTTTGCAAAATTTTCGTTTTACGTTTCGTTCTCAAATTTTGCAAGTTAACACGATACAATGTGTGTGTGGTTCAACGTTTTCACATTTTGTTATACATTTCATTCTAAATTTTGCGAGTTAACACGACACAACATGCGCATGTGGTTCAGTGTTTACACCTCATCTATTTTTTCCCGCTTCAACGCTCGAGTCCTAAATCGAGTTAGTTACTATTTTCTATGTTTTATGTGTCGATCTAATTTCTCCGCATTAAGATGGCGCAACTTTAGTGTTGATAGTCATTGACTTCAATGTGGCATTGGTGCTATTTGTCACGGTTTTACGCCCCCACCCCAACACGCGAAGGGGGGGGGGTAATACAAGTTAGTTAACATTTATAAACAAATAAAATTTTGTTTTTTTGTTTTTTCTAAAAAAAGTTAACAAATAGATGAAAACAATCTCAAATATTTTTAAATTATAACATTTATAAACAAATATAGATGTTAAAATAAATTTAGCGGAAAGTGTAAAATGAAATGATTCAACAATTTCCAACCTAAGAAAATGGGCATAACAATCCCACCTTATTCCTAACCTCATCCTAAAACCTTATGTACATGCACTCACGTGAGATTGTCGGGAATGGGGATAGACGGGTAACGGCTCCGGAAAACAATTTCCTCAGCATCCTTTTTTGTCGGTAAGGACTATTGTACCATCAAAACTTGGCCCAATTTCTACAAGTATATATACCCATATTCTTCTACCCTTTCATATCAGCATTATTATCAATCATGGGAAAAACCACACAAACAATGACAAAAGAGGATGATGAGGAAATTGTTTTCCGGAGCCGTTACCCGTCTGTCCCCATTCCCGACAATCTCACGTTGAAGGAATTCTTACTCAAGGTAATCTCACTCTAGTTCCGATGTCCTCATGCGTAAACACAAATTTCTGCAAGTTGATTGGTTGAGTTAAATGATGAAGTTTTGTTTTTCTTTCTTTCTGGCCGATCACAATACACACATGGCTACAAACTATAATGGAAATTACAAACACGACAATTAGGTTTATTTTGTGTGATTAATTAAATAAGACAAATGAAAGACAGTTCATATAGATCACTAATACACTATATAACAAATTTTAACGTAAGCATATACAATATTACGTTCTTTGGATCCTCATCAATGGAACAATAAACATTCACTTTGGTGTGATTCTAATCTGAATCAATTTTTTAATGTAGCTTTGGTGGTTTCTTGTCATTTTTTCTTACATTCCTGTGACATGATTTTTTTTTTTTTTTTTTTGTGTTAAACGGAGTACGGTTAGAATGTCGCTAACTGTGTTAGTATAGTTAGTATTACCAAGTTAGTATTAAAATCTCATTGCCTGGATTTGAACCCAGACCTTCAAGAGAAGCAAAGCTTCCCACCTGCCCCTTAACCAATAGGCCAATAGATCATTGGTATACTTTGACCTCATAAGTGCATTAATCAAAATCTGTAATAGAAATTTTCGATTGTGCTACATGTCTTTGATCAAAATATTCTATATCATACTTATGAACCATGTGATGCTTGTTTTTTTTGTTTTTTCATTAAGAACTTTCTAATTAGTTGTTAAATTTGATTGGTTGTGATACAGTCTGTTGGTATTTATAGAATGAAACAACTTTAGAATTTTTAACATATCTTCTATAGTACAATCCTTAAGAACTCTAAAAAAAATTAGGCCGTGGATGACCTAAAAAACTGAGCTCAAAATTGTGGTTGAGAGGAAATGAAATAAATACAATTTTAGATGTTGGTGATGGAGCTGAGTGAGACCTCTATATTATTTTGAGATGGTATAAGCTTATAAAAACCTTTTGAGTCTTTGAAAATTTGGACCCTGGGTGACGGCACAGGTTAGCCGGCCCAATAGCCAGCACTGACTACATATATATATACCCTTGGACTTTCTAATATTTATAAACTGACAAAACTATTGTATTTAGTTTATATATTTCAACGTAATTTACCATCAATTTGTTAACTGTCTATAGGTATAATGTTAGCGTGATTCTCTCTGATATGACGACTATTGGATCATTGAGAAGAGAAATTAGTGTTGAATAGGTGTTGGATTTCAGCATTTGCAAACAATTGCAATGGCACACACTAACAAAGCTGTTTAATGATGTATTGATGTTTCAGTATTTTTTTATTCCGTCAATTTTTCCTTATCTCCCTCTGTTTCCTATCGGGAGAATTCCTGGGTCGGTATTAAGTGTTGCACTAATGGTTGTCTTTAATATATTAACCTTGGATGAAGCGGTTAAATCTATGGATCCTTTGTTTTTTTGTATTCTCTTTGGCATAATGTTTTTAACTATATATCTAGAAAAGGCAAAATTGTTTAAATATTTAGGCAACTTTCTTTTATACAAATGCAGTTCAGTAGCGTTTTACATGTAATGTATTATATTTATACATGTGTAGTTTTTTTCTTGTTTCATCTATATTTGTGTTCCGTTGTATAAGTATTCGAGAAAGAAGGAAAAGGCTTAACAAAAAATAGTGTGAAATAGTTTCGTGAAATGCAGATATTTTTTGAGAAAGAAGGAAGAAGCTTAATAAAAAATAGTGTGAAATAGTTTCGTGAAATATAGATATTAGATTAGTTTTAGTTGGTTTTAATAAAAATCAATGTAGTTACAGCGTTATATGACTAACAAACTGTGTTTTTATCAATGTGTTAGAACCTCGTGTATTACACTCGCTAATCAATATATATAATTTTATATACTAAGTAATAAAAAAGTTAAATCTTTAAAACTCGTGCATTGCATGGATTGAATAAACACGTAAGAATTTCATTCTCATCGGAGGCAACAACATGATTCCTAAGAGTATTACCATTTGTGTGTCTACTAACAATCGACAAGCTATGACTATTCATGGCTTCAAGAGAATTTTCAGATATATGATGTGACATTGTAGTTGGCAAAATTCTATGTGAATTAACATCTTTTGTAGTGGCTAGCTCAATTGGAAGCTCTTCTTCATTATTTGGAACCGATAACACCTTCCAAAACATACATAGTAGAATCAAAGCATTTACACAAATGCCCACCAGCGTTGCTAACAGAAGACCACAAAAGAACGCCCCAAATGGTATCTTGCTTTGAACAGCTATAATCATATTCTGTTGAAAGCGTGTTAGGGTCTTACAACAGAATATGATTATAGTTGTTCAAAGCAAGATACCATTTGGGGTGTTCTTTTGTGGTCTTCTGTTAGTAGCGCTGGTGGGCATTTATGTAAATGCTTTGATTCTACTATGTATGTTTCAGAAGGTGTTATCGGTTCCAAATAATGAAGAAGAGCTTCCAATGGAGCTAGCCGCTACAAAAGATGTTAATTCACATAGAATTTTGCCAACTACAATGTCACATCATATATCTAAAAATTCTCATGAAGCCATGAATAGTCATAGATTGTCGATTGTTAGTAGACACATAAATGGTAATACTCTTAGGAATCATGTTATTTCCTCCGGTGAGAATGAAATTCTTACGTGTTTATTCAATCCATGCTATGCAAGAGTTTTAAAGATTTAACTTTTTATTACACAGTATATAAAATTCTATATATAGATCAGCCTGTGTAATACACGAGGTTCTAACACATTGATAAAAACACAGTTTGTTGATCATATAACGCTATAACTAGATTGATTTTTATTAAAACCAACTAAAACTAATCTAATATCTATATTTCACGAAACTATTTCACACTATTTTTTTATTAAGCTTCTTCCTTCTTTCTCGAAAATATCTGCATTTCACGAAACTATTTCACACTATTTTTTTGTTAAGCCTTTTCCTTCTTTCTCGAATACTTATACAACGGAACACAAATTTAGGTGAAACAAGAAAAAAACTACACATGTATAACTATAATACAATACATGTAAAACGCTATTGAACTGCATTTGTATAAAGGCAAGTTGCCTAAATATTTGAACAATTTTGCCTTTTCAAGATATATAGTTAAAAACATTATGCCAAAGAGAATACAAAAAACCAAAGGATCCATAGATTTAACCGCTTCATCCAGGGTTAATATATTAAAGACAACCATTAGTGCAACACTTACTACCGACCCAGGAATTCTCCCGATAGGAAATAGGGGGAAATCAGGAAAAATTGATGGAATAAAAAAATCCTGAAACATCAATACAGCCTTAAACAACTTTGTGAGTGTGTGCCACTGCAATTGTTTGCAAATGCTGAATTCCAACACCTATTCAACACTAACTTCTCTTCTCAATGATCCAATAGTTGTCAGATTAGAGAGAATCACGCTAACATTATACCAATAAACAGTTAACAAATTGATGGTAAATTACGTTTAAATATATAAACTAAATATAATAGTTTGGTCAGTTTATAAATATTAGAAAGTCCAAGGGTATATAAGTAGTCAGTGCTGGCTATTGGGCCGGCTAACCTGTGCCGTCACCCAGGGTCCAAATTTTCAAAGGCTCAAAAGGTTTTTTAAGCTTATACCATCTCAAAATAATATAGAGGTCTCACTCAGCTCCATTACCAACATCTAAAATTGTATTTATTTCATTTCCTCTCAACCACCATTTTAGGCTCAGTTTTTTAGGTCATCCATGGCCTAATTTTTTTTAGAGTTATCAAGGATAGTCCTATAGTACATATGTCAAAAATTCTAAAGTTGTGCCATTCTATAAATACCAACAGACTATGTATCACAACCAATCAAATTTAACAACTAATTAGAAAGTTCTTAACGAAAAAAATACAAGCATCACATGGTTCATAAGTATGATGAATATTTTGATCAAAGACATGTAGCCAATCGATAATTTCTATTACAGATTTTGATTAATGCACTTATGAGGTCACAGGAAATCAATGATCTCTTGGCCTATTAGTTAAGGGGCAGGTGGGAAGCTTTGCTTCTCTTGAATGTCTTGGGTTCAAATCCTGGCAAGGGGATTTTAATACTAACTTGGTAATACTAACTATACTAACCCAGTTAGCGATATTCTAACCGTACGCCGTTCAAAAAAAAAAAAAAAAATCATGTCACAGGAATGTAAGAAAAAAATGACAAGAAACCACCAAAGCTACATTAAAAAATTGATTCAGATTAGAATCACACCAAAGTGAATGTTTATTGTTCCATTGATGAGGATCCAAAGAACGTAAGATTGTACATGCTTACGTTAAAATATGTTATATAGTGTACTAGTGATCTATATGAACGTCTTTCATTTGTCTTATTTAATTAATCAAACAATATATACCTAATTGTCGTGTTTGTAATTTCCATTATAGTTTGTAGCCACGTGTGTATTGTGATCGGCCAGAAAGAAAGAAAAGCAAAACTTCATCATTTAACTCAACCAATCTATTTGTGTTTATGCATGAGGACA
This sequence comes from Helianthus annuus, assembly GCF_002127325.2. Lineage (NCBI taxonomy): Eukaryota > Viridiplantae > Streptophyta > Magnoliopsida > Asterales > Asteraceae > Helianthus > Helianthus annuus. The sequence continues at coordinate 105,785,501 of NC_035434.2, read as the reverse complement.
TCGGAACTAGAGTGAGATTACCTTTAATGAGACCACAACCTACAGCAGAAGTACTCCACCAACCAACTCCCACAAAAACCCCCTTTGAATTTTTATGCTCTAGGTATGTACTATCGTTATATAAATAGGATTTTATATATTGAAGAGTCACTTACCTGTTGGTCCGAGCTAACTGGGATATTGCCTTAGAATATCTTTGCTCAAGCCTAAAAGATCACAACAAGAGTCACTTACCTCGGGCGTGAGAATAAGTATCAGAGAAGATAAAATAGTCAGTGAGAGAGAGAGAGAGAGAGAGAGAGTTTAGAGAGAGAAAGTAGCGATTACCTCTTGTAGGAGGCCTTGGTGGGGTATTTATACTTTTTGGGTATGCTGACGTGGCGAGGTAGTTATGGTCGAAACAGTCACTGTCAGGCGGTTAGGGTTGTGGGCCCCGAGTTAGTTAGGGAAGATCCTCTAGGTCGATCGTTCCGGTGTGCTTCGTCCGACTTGGTTTGATGGCGTCTTGTCTTTAGTGACTTCTGGTCCAACCTTCGACAGGGGTCGATCGGTCCGGTGGTAGACGGTGTTCGGTCCGGTCTAGCACGTATCCTCATCAAGTCCCCCTAGTTTGTGGCGTTTATTTACTAAAGTTACGAACTAGTCTCGAGGCTTAGTTCGGTTATGATTTGGGCGGTTTTATTTAATTTTCAAATTCGTCATTGGCGGCCATTTTGGCTAAATAACCGGCGGTTATTTTAATTTACCTCTACTGATGTGACGTTTGACGCACATCACAAATGTGACGTGTCATCATCCTACTCCTACTGGTTGGCTTTGAGGCGGTTAGTTTCTCTATAAATAGAGAGAAAAAGTGTTTTATCTTTTCACTTTTACTCTTCTTCTTCCCTGATTCTCCTTTTCGACGTTTTACCTTCTCTTTGCTCCTCCGAATCGCTGTTTTTATCAGGTTAGTTTCATGTTCTCTGAATATGGCGAACACGAGTAATATGTCCGGGTGTTTTAATATTTTGAACCGAAATGGTTTGGAGTGGTTCGTCAGTCAATATTCAACCCCTTCTTTTCATAATCCGGTTTTACCCGAGAAGGATACGACCATCTATCCCTTCGTTCCGGGGAAGATTGGGATTTATACCAGGATGTTTGATTACTGCAACTATCGGATTCCCTTGACCAAATTTTTGGTTGAGGTTTTAATGTTTCACGAGGTTCATCTTTATCAAATGAATCCATTTGGCTTTGCCAAGGTGTGTCAGTTTGAGCTTGCATGTCGTGGCTTAGAGTCCGAGGAGGTCGCATCTTCCCGGTCCTCTTCTAGAGGATTTTCCATTTAACAAAACTTTATATGATGCTCTAATCAAGGAGGCCGGTCGCATTCAAAAATTTCTAGAACACATCCTTGTCATGGGGAGGGTAAGCACGATCTGGCCCGAACCTGAGTATTTTCCAACACTTCGTTGGAACGGCGAGGGTTAGTTACGCTCTTTGTTCGGATGTTGTTTTTTGTTTTTTCGTGCTTCGTAGTTTCCCTTCTCCTTTTTCTATGTACATATGTGCATGACGACCTACTTGTTTGTGCAGTTATGGGTTTGAAAGATGCCCTGAGGCTAAACCCTTCGACTCCGGTGAATTGGAACTTCAGGCGACGAAAACGCCGAAGGAGGACCCGCCGTACCTGTCGATAGTTAGTGAAAATTTATATAAGATCAGGGACCCTGTTGCTACAGCTGATCAGGGTGGTTCGGTTTCAGCCCCACCGGAACAAGCGGGTTCGGCCCCATCGGAACAAGCAATCAGAGTTTCTCCACTACGTTCTGTTTCGGTGGTGGCTAGTGACAAGGGGAAATGTGCCGGATCGAGTGGTGCTAAAAATTCTGTCTCGAAGGTCATCTTGTATGGGTCGGAGCATCTGTCTGTAGAGGAGGAAAGTGTGGCTGCCGAAGGTGGCGATGCAGGTGGTCAACTGTAGATAAGTTTGAAAAGACGTCGGAATCCGTTGTTGACATCTGATCCGAATCTGAAGGAGTTAAAGAAAAATAAGCTGGCTAGCAAAATTGTTATTCTGGAGGACGAGGCGGATCTTGCTACGGAGTTCTCCGCGGCCGAAGGTTTATTGGAGAATCTTGATGCTCATCTTCATGGCGGCAAGACTTCGAGGGATCGCCCGTTTACCTTCCCTTCGATCCCATTGTTGTTGGGTGATCCAACCACCAAGTTGGTTGCTAATACCGAGATGCCTGATCCTGTCGCAGCCCCCGGCCCCTATCCTCGGGAATGGGCGGCCGCGAACCAGTATCAGTGGTATCGGTGTTTATCCATTTGGCAACAAAAATTTACATCAGTACCGTAGTTAGGAAATAGTTTATCAGAGTAAAATACCACATTTTTATAATAACAAATACATGGGAAATTCCAAGTTTCCATTACAAACATGTTTATAGGGATAAACCCTATTTTATTTAGAGTAAACTGCCATTTTGGTCCCTGTGGTTTGGTCACTTTTGCCACTTTAGTCCAAAACTCAAACTTTTTTGCATCTAGGTCCCTGTGGTTTCATTTTTATTGCCATTTTGGTCCAAAAATGAAATCAGGTCATATTTGTCTTATAGAATCCTGCTATTTTGTCCTTTTCCGCAGGGACAAAATGATCATTTCTTTTTTATAAATAAATACCATATTTTATAAGACAAATATGACCTGATTTGCCTCTGAGGCAAATGACTAAATTGCAGGATTTTATAAGACAAATATGACCTGATTTCATTTTTGGACCAAAATGACAATAAAACTGAAACCACAGGGACCCAGATGCAAAAGGTTTGAGTTTTAGACTAAAGTGGCAAAAGTGACCAAACCTCAGGGACAAAAATGGCAATTTACTCTTTTATTTAAAATAAAACATCTTCTTCATTTAGGTTACTTTTATAGCCACTTTTCCAAACCTTCAGTGCTGTCCAGCTGGGCTTCTAATTCGGCTTTCACATTTTGTTACTTGAAACGCGTTTAAAACATTTTATCAGCAAGAAATATTGCCAAGTAAATCCCAATTTAATCAAAACAGGTTTTATCATTTTATAGCCTTGAGGGCGATCTCGCAATTATATTTGCTTGTCTACTTTAATTACCACCCACGATACTGTCAATCCATGATTGGTGGTAATGCTACTACTCACAGTGTAGTAACAAATTTTGTATACAAAACCCAACATAGTGACGATAATTATAGAATTACAAATACTCAATCACTGTTAAATATAATGTAAAAAAATTGAGGTTTTGTAAAAAGAGTTTGTGAAAAGAGGAATCACTCACATTGCTAATTTAGGTATTTTCCCTATGACTTCCTGATTATAATCTATTAATTAAAACAATGCACACGCGTTAGTATAGTAACCCAAATTTACATTAGTTATACCCTCCCCGAGACAGAACTCCAACGACTGAGTCAGGCAGAGCCTTGACATGCGTTACAGAGCACTAGATCAATCGGGCAGCGCATCTAATACGTAACGGGGGGTTATGATACTTACATCGAGGCAGAGCTTCGTTATTTTACTGGGTGTAATACCTGGGAATTACTTTAACTATTCATAATTGAGAGAGAAATATTGAAAATGAGCAAATTGGAATGAATGCCGAAGCCCTCCATTTATAGGGCTGTTCGGCTGGTTTCTCACGCCCCGCGACAGAGACAAGGGGGTTTGTCGCGCCCCGCGAGCTAGGCTAGGGTAGGCCCTAGCTTGGCTGATTTGACCACTAGGCTTGACACGCTGATGCCACGTGGCGGCACCGGGTTACGCCACTCGTCCCCTCGCTCGCGCCCTGCGACAGACCAAGGGGTGTCTGTCGCGGCCCGCCAGAGAGTTAAAATATTGTTTTATTTGTTTTTTTGTTAAATTAAGGTATTTCGGGTCCGGTTTTCGTATACGGGGTGTATTTTAAGGCGTATAGGGGTGTTATAAGGGTTTTAGGAGGGTTGTTATATCCTCCCCACCTTGTTTTAGAACTCGTCCTCGAGGTCTACTGGAACAGGTGTGGATATTTCCTATGCATTTCTGATTCAAGCTCCCAAGTGCATTCTTCTCCTCTCTTGGAATCCCATCTTACTTTGACTAGAACCAATCTCTTGTGTTTAAGATTCTTGATCTTTCTGTCTTCAATCTGTAGGGGTCTCTCTACAAACTTAAGTTTCTAATTTACCTCTATGTCCTTAAGAGGTACCACTAATGATTCATCTGCTAAGCACTTTTTGAGATTACATACATGAAATACATCATGTATTCCTGCCATTTCCTCTGGCAGTTGTAGCTGGTAAGCTACGGGTCCTATTCTTCTTATAATCTTAAAAGGTCCAATATACCTAGAGCTTAGCTTTCCTCTTTTGATGAATCTAACTATTCCTTTCCAAGGAGAAACCTTTAATAATACCTTATCTCCTCCCTGAAATTCCAATGGTTTTCGCCTGTTATCAACATAACTCTTTTGACGATCGCGTGCTGCTTGTAGTCTATCCTTGACTTGAATAATCTTGTCTATTGTTTCTTGTATTATTTTCTGGTCCAGACAGTTGTTTTTCTCCAATTTCTGCCCAACAGACTGGAGTTCGGCACTTTCGTCCATAAAGTGCTTCGAATGGTGCAACATTGATACTGGTTTGATAGCTGTTATTATAGGAAAATTCTATTAATGGTAAATGATCGTCCCAATTTCCTCTGAAATCAACTACACAGGTTCTAAGCGTATCTTCCATTGTCTGAATTGTCCTTTCGCTTTGTCCATCCGTTTGAGGATGATAGGCGGTGCTTAGATTCAACTTGGTTCCCATCGCTTTTTGGAAACTAGTCCAAAAATAAGAAGTAAAATGGCTATCTCTATCAGACACAATAGATAAAGGAATTCCGTGTAATGAAACTATTTCATTTACATATAACTTGGCTAACTGTTCCATACCGAAGGTTTCCTTTATTGGTAAGAAATGAGCAGACTTGGTCAGCCTGTCTACAATCACCCAAATTGTATCATTACCTTTTCGTGTCTTGGGTAATTTGGTAACAAAATCCATTGTTATCAATTCCCATTTCCATATAGGCATTTCTAATTGCTGCAATAAACCTGAGGGTTTCTGATGTTCAACTTTAACTTGTGAACAGGTTAGACACTTGGCAACATAAACTGCTATATCCTTTTTCATTCCTATCCACCAGAAATTCTTTCTTAAGTCTTGATACATTTTATCATTTCCTGAATGTATCGTATACTTAGACTTATGGGCTTCTTCTAAAATTCGGTGACGTAGGTTTCCTAGTTTGGGTATCCAAATTCTTTTCTAATGGAATCTCCAAATTCCATTTGTTCCTTGTTCTAATTCCTTAATCATTCCTTTCAATTTTTCAGTATCGTCCTTGATTACTATGACAACCCGAACTTTCAAGGTCAATCTTGTGATCCTAACTTATCGATTATTCACTTCTCTCCAATGCGCTGCGTTGAACATCATGTGTTATTATAATTCAGTTAGCTAGCATGTTTGTGTATTTGGGCCACGCATATTGGGCCTCATGCTTCTACCCGTATCGGCCAACACACACACACACGCATACTCGGAGCCCAAACCAAACACATGTATTCACCCAATCACAACAGAACCTTAGAGTTGGGCCTTGTATAGGTTTGATTACTTAAACTTTTGTTACTCCTTGGCCTGGTCTCGCAAGCCCAAACCAATCCGAGCCCATCTTTCCTTATTTCTAGTTTACGTACAATATGTATAAGGATACATGGGATGCTTGCAAACCCTAGTGCCCTATTCCCTCTTCAAACGATGGCAGTAGACCCCTATCATCGAGGCATCCATCAAGGCATCATATCATTCAGTCGAGCCCCTGGTTAGTAGATTCGAATTTATGTTAGTTCTTAATTGTTTGATCTTGTTATGTGCGAACTTGATTGTATATGTATGATCTAAAAAAAGTGGAAGTGCATAAATCTGATTTAAATGATTAGTAAGAATATTAAGGCTGGTGAGTTTGAATGTTCGATTCTCGATGATTTACTCTTCAAAACAAACAAAGTGCAACGGATCAGACGGTGATCCGATCGAGTATCCGTCCGATGATTACGCCATTTTTCAACTTGATTTTTGTTCAAGACTTCTTGTTATCACATGCAAACAAATATAATATGAGCCGATATTATTTAATGTTTCTTATGCAAATCGATGAGACTAATCAATTATGTGGCCGACAACAGTCAGTATTAAACAAAGTATAATTGGACCGCACACCTTGGATAGTAAAATCAATCACATGGGCCGATGTGTTATTTGACAGTAATGAATTAATGCAGTTTGAAAATAGGTGACTTGTTAATAGCCGACAACTCAAATTTTCATGCCATAATTTTCAAATGCTATAGGACCAACTATATTAGTGGACTGTCAACATTTCACATGCAACAATCTAATTGGGCCGATTAGGGTTAGTTGTAATGTTTATATGATTGACTTTTTCCTGATCCTATGTGAGAATAGTTATCATGAGTAGTAGTAATAATATTGTCACTAAAAATAGGTTGTCGAGATTATGAACGATTACAGAAATTTAGAGAATTGGATTGTAAGTTATGTGACTATAGAGTAATGATGGTAACACAAATAACCCATAAACAGTATGAAGGAACCTTTGGGCTTTACATGAAATCGGATCATCCAAACTTAACAAACTGTTCACAACAATCGAACGGGACCGAGGGGATGAGGTGGGGTTAGTCCAGTTGAACCGTGCATCTCTTGGGCCACTGTTCACTGTTGGGCCGATAATATATGCCATTAGTTAATTGGGATTGTTATAAATAAAAAAGGATTTGAATTAATAAACTCATGAAAATTGGGTTGGATCAATGGGATAGGAAGTCACTGTTGGGGATCTCGTGAGTGGGCTGGGAAAATACTGGGCCGCACTAGACATGACTAAAACAAAATAAGTGGATTCTGTGAACTTATGTGCTGAAATATATGTAAATTTGTAACGGGCCCAGGCAGATTCACATATCAGGCTGATTGTTGTATTTGTGATGCTCATGATTATTGGTTTGGACCAAACAAGTAACAGATCCACCCGCACACATGGGCCGAATTACACTACTTCTTTGTTGATATTTAGTTGGACTTTATTAATGATATGTGTTGAGTATATCACCCAAACCCTTTGTGCCATCTTATTATGTGATTATCATTAACTTATGGTGTGCCATACAATAACGATAAGTGTGTTTATGAAACTGTTTATGTAACCGTATGTGTGTAAATGGGTACACATGTGGAATATGATATTGTATGCAACTTAACTTGTGACATGTACCAATACGTGAAATATTTAAATACGAATGTAATTTAATTAAGATGTGGTGATTATAATAGGATGTGAATGACTAAATTGTTTTAACAAGTAAACTATCTGCTGAGCAAACCAAGGTGAGTTCACACACTTTCCACAAGGCATGGGATTCCCAAGGGTTGGGAATGGGTAAAGGATTTGAACTGAAACTGCGTGATCTCTTGGTTTGGAACACGTACACACCCTCTTTATTGAAGGGTGACAACACGTACTAAGAACTTAATCGGAACCTGTGTGGTCTCCTCGTTGGGGATTACGTACACACCCTCTTTTTACTGAAGGGTGACAACACGGATACTAGACCAAAACTCTCTATCATGAAGTCCCTCCTTTTATATCGAATTAATCGCTGGGCCAATGGCTAGCGGGTCATTAGTTAGATAGCGCTATTTAGGTTTGACAAGCCTCACACCGTGCCGCAGAGGACGGGCGTGAACTGATGGATCTGGGCACTAGTTAATGATGATAGACATTGACGTCAGGGCACCAACTTACTTTAGTCAGTGGTCGATATGGTAAACGGGTCTAGTGGTTCACATGGGGAAGCCCCCACTGGTTATGGATATGGTTTGGGAAACAAGGAACTGATTAACTCATGGTTTTCGAAAGAACTTATGATTTTTGGAACAACTTTTAAACAGACAACCAACTGTGAACTCGCTCAACTTTGTTGTTGATTCGTTGTTACATGCCTTGCAGGCCTTTAGGTGCGTATTGCTTAGAACTTGCTGTCTGGGAGGCTGGGGTGGTCATTGGTCGAGACACATGGAAACGCGAGACGAACTTAATGACTTTCACACACTTGGTTTATGAATTTCTTAATTAATGTATTATGCTTCCGCTGAACGTTAAATATTGTTTTGTAACACTTCTATCAAAGATAAATGAAAGTTTTATTTTGAATAATTGTTATGAGTTCAACATGATTGGTGGCTTGGATCCTGGTATGTCACGCGCCCCGCGGTAATTCCGCATAAGGTATTTTGGGGGTGTGACAGATTGGTATCAGAGCCATTGGTTATAGTGAACTTGGTTTTATTTAAAAAGGGGAAAAACGCTTCTGTAAAACCCGACTATAACCGAACAGTTCTGAAGACGTGAATACGACCATGACACTCAGCTCCAGATTGCAAGGTTCGCCTCTCATATACTCATTGTACTGCATAACTAGTGGACACCAACATATGATATTGCATGTGATTGCACGTTTAGCACAACAATTTGAATTCATGTATACTTGCATATGATATGTGACTGATAGGGTGGTATTTCCCTAAACCTTTAAGACTTACGCTTCGTGATACCCTTTTGTTTGCTACTCGAGTGTGAGGAACCGTTTGACATGAGTTAAGAGGAGCTGAGATGAGCATGCAAATCACAATATTATTGTGGGTGCACACATAATAATAGTGTGGGGTGCATGTGAGTCCCAGTGAGGCTTAACAAGTGGAAAAGGGGTTCCGTTCTATTATTTGATCAATGTGAAACATAACCAATCTATAGGGGTCATAGCAGTAACTGTCCCCTACTCAAATTCAAACGTGAACTTTTCATTTATCTCTAGATCCTTTCAAATCTCGATGCTATCGAGTGCTACCTGAACACCCATCTGAACACCTAGCGAACCGTGTAGAATGTTAAGTGCTTCAATGAACGTCCCTGAGTTGGATGTCGCAGCGTCGAATGATTGATCGATACCTTTCTTACTCCTCTTTGTTTGTTGGAACTTAACGTATTGACACCTTAGATCCCGAAGTGCGATCACTTCTGCAACACTCTCGTAGCATATCGTGTATTACGCAGTCAACTTGCAAGAACGATGGACATCAGCGATTTGACTTCAACCGAATCCTTAACCCTTGTCAGCGACTCATGGGAGTCAACTCTTACGAATCAATCAGGACGTAAGCAATGACAATCGACTATAACGTGGAATGTGTAACTGTCAGCACAGTAAGTAGCGCTTTAGGACGTGGCCCAGAATGTGAAAAGATGGACCCTGTCGATGAAAGATCGTAGAGCTCCGTTCCAAACAACAGCATTGGAGGCAACAGTCACTGCAACATCAAGGTACTTGAAATGGCAACCAACATTATAGAAATAAAGGTGCCCACGACAAGGATTGACCGTGTTAAGTCAAGACGACAACAACCCAAGGAACCAAGACAGTAATGGGAATCCTCGCAACAGTATCAGCAACACTAGTAGTAATGCTCACAGGAGGGTATTCAGGATTGGCCTAGGTGACGCCAAGCATAATAGCAGCATGGTAGCTTGTATGAGTAGCTAATCACTTCGTCTTTGTTCTGTTTAACCCTGACGCTTCTTGAAACCGAACCTGTTGTGGAATCAACTGACGGCAAGCCAAATGAAACCTCATACGTCCATTGGAATGCAAAGTCAACCTTGTGGGACAAGTGTTCGACATCGACCCTTCTTCTGTGTTCTTGATAGATGTACCCTGTGAGGAGACGATTCTTCGTATCCCTCTCCTTCGTGGAGAATTGTTATCTGCTCTAACGCGTCAGAGTGGCACAACGGTTAGCGTCATTTCAGCAAGAAAAGCCAGGAGTGTCTACGGAAGGATTACCCCGCCATGATAGCACTCGTTATTGATGTCAAGGCTAAGGAAAGGAGGATCGAGGGTCCACTAATTGTTCGTGATTTCTCCCTAAGTGCTCTCAGAAGAACTATCAGGTTTACCTTCACATCATCGGATGGAAGTCCAAGAGGAGAATGCTCTTAAGAACAGCGTGATGAACGTAATGCATCCATTTCAACGCTATACACCATGATTATTGAGTTGACCAACACACCAGCAACTTCAAGGATTACATGAATCGACTGAAATTGTTGTTGACGTTCTGAATCATGACTAGGAGAAAGGAACGTCATGGGTGGCATTTGTATCTTATTTTAGAACTCCTGAGAGAGGAGCCACTCCGCTCAATGTCTTGTTAAATGTAATTACTGGGTTCGAGAGGTACCTTTTGGTTATATAATCAGCAAAGTGGGAATGCGCGTGGATCTCGCTAAAATCCGTCTTGGTTAGAAACTAATCGACACCAAAGAGTCCTCCGTGGATACAGCAATTTCTTGGTCTCGCTTGATTCTACCACAGATAAATCACAGGATTGCGAAGGTCGCGCAGCCTAAATCTCTTTAGCATAGCAGGGTGCTGTGTTCGGGAAGGACAGAACAGGAGGACGTCCTTTCAGCTTTCGAATCCCGACTCTGCGATCTCTGAGCATCGTTTTACCAGAGGATGCAGGTGACTCAGTGGTATCTCCTTATGGTCCGAATCAGCGTCCCAGCTGCACATCGACACAACACGAGAGAGTGATGACATACGTGACGGAGTTACAAAGAGGAAACTATGGAAAGTCAAGGTGTAGCATCAGCAACTAGCAACACTCACATGGAAAATAAAAACAGACTGCCAAGGATTTGGTCGATAGTCTACTTACAACTCGAAACGGAAACAATACCACCTGGATGCTCATTGATTGTCTTGTGTAACCAGCACACTTTCTAGCCAGCAAAGAAACGGATAAGTTTTCTACACTTGCAGTCGTCTACCCGAAGGAAGCGGTGCTAGGCACGGGGTGCCAACCTCCATTACCTCTAATCGTGAACCACGATTTGCATCTGATTTGTGGCAAGCGGTGCACAAATCCTTTGGCTCACGTTTAGACATGAGCACAGCATATCATCCACAGACGGATGGGCAGACTGAACACACCATCCAAACCCTTGAAGACATGCTTAGGGCATGTGTGATTGACTTTGGTAACGGCTGGGAACGACATCTACCTTTAGTGGAATTTTCGTATAATAACAGTTACCACACCAGTATACAGACCGCTCCGTTTGAGGCATTGTACGGACGTAAATTCCGATCGCCTCTTTGCTGGGCAGAAGTTGGTGACAGCCAAATCACTGGCCCAGAACTTGTAGTAGACACAACTGAGAAAAGCTACGCTGAACGAATGGCGGCAGCTCGTGATCGTCAGAAAAGCTACGCTGATAAGCGCAGGAAACCAGTCGAGTCCCAGGTTGGTGATCGAGTACTACTTAAAGTCTCACATTGGAAAGGTGTAGTACATTTTGGTAAACGAGGCAAAATCAACCAGCGATATGTTGGACTTTTCGAAATCACTGAGAGGATTGGCAAGGTGGCCTATAGAATTGAATCTACCCGAAGAACTCGGTGGAGTTCACAACGTATTCCACGTGTCAAATCTGAAGAAGTGTCTGTAAGATGAGACCCTCATAGTTCCTTTGAAGGAGCTCACAGTCGACGATGAGATGCGATTCATCAAGGAACCAGTTGAAATTACAGACCGAGACGTTAAGGTCCTCAAGCGCACCAGAATACCTCTTGTTTGAGTTCGTTGGAACTCCCGTCGTGGCCCAGAGTTCACCTGGGAACAAGAAGACCAAATGAAACTCAAGTATCCCCAGTTGTTCGAGAACAATGCAACCACTACTGAGACTGAAGCTACTGTGGAATTTCGAGACGAAATTCCAAACCAACGGGGGGATGATGTGACACCCCAGGAAAAACCAGGAAACAACGCAACACAACTAGCTTCCTCAGTAACTACGTGCTAAATTTCAGGACAGAATTTCTTTCAAGTTGGGGATGATGTGACAACCCGAACTTTCAAGGTCAATCTTGTGGTCCTAACTTCTCGATTATTCACTTATCTCCAATGCGCTGCATCGAACATCCCATGTTATTATAATTAAGTTAGCTAGCATGATTGTATATTTGGGCCACGCATATTGGGCCTCATGCTTCTACCCGTATCGGCCAACACACACACACGCATACTCGTAGCCCCAACCAAACACACGTGATGCGTGCTAGTGTGTATATATTTTAGATGTATATTTAAGCCCTTTTTTACACTTTTAGCCAAGTTTTAAATTTATAAAACACGATATTCACTAACACTAAACACACATATGGGCAAGTGCACCCATCGTGGACGTAGTATAGTGTTGGTAAGATACCGAGGTCGTCCAAGGACACAAGAGCTTTTAGTACCGGTTTATCCTCAACGTCTAATCAAATCAAAAAGTTAGAAAAGATTTTTAAACTAAGAAAATGAAAACTAACTAAATGCTGAAAAATAAAATAAAAATAAAAACAGATAGACAAGATGAATCACTTGGATCCGACTCGTGTATTAGTATAACCTTTGATTATTTTCGCACTTTTGCACCTATTTAAGAGATTATCTTAGTTATTGTAGTAGGCCCCTCTTTTGAAGGCGACGTTATCCTCAACCCAGTAGTTTGAGTCAGCAAGGATACAATCCTAAAGGGTCGGATTATTGAAAGATAATAAATTAAGTTATTAATGCAAATTATGGTAGGCCCCTCTTTTGGAGGTGACGTTACCCTCGACTAAGTAGTCTGAGTCAGCAGGGATACAGTCCTAAATAGCCGGGTTATAGTATTAATAGTAGTTAACTTATGAGGGGGTCAAAGAGTTTGGATCCCCGCCATCCAATACCTATGGGCATTGAAGGAGATCCTACTAAATTTGACCCAGGTCCCTTGCAGGACCTCTAAACGTTGAACAAGGGCAAGACCCTTACCAAACCGTTCCCTTAACCCCCGACCAGGTAGCCAACATACCTCCATATAGACCGTGGAGATATGAATGGTGAAAATCTTTTATTTTATATAGACAGTAAAATAATGCCAAGACACCACGGACAAACGATAAGGAAAGATCACCTTCAACATAAGCAACTAGTTATTAAAGTCATTAATACAAAACCAAATAAAAAGTGCAAAAGATTGAAAATAAAAAGTATTATACTAAACACTTGTCTTCACCAAGTGATGTAAGAGACTTAGGAAAACATGGCCTTGATTGTCAAGAACTCTTACGATCAATCTTGGATCCCGAGACGACTCACACACTCTATGATGGATAATGGAAGATGGTGGTGGATGATGGTGTTGTGATGGTGGTGGGTGGTGGATGAAGTGTGAGAGAGGTGGTGTGCCAAGGGATGAGTTGCAATGAAACCAAGCACTCCTATTTATAGGCTGGACATAAGGCTGGGCACGGCCCCGTGTCCGCTGGACACGGCCCCATGCCTGTCTAACACTCTCTCTCTTCATTAATTGTAATTCGCAATTACAATTAATGCGCCTGCTGTACATTCGCCACGCCCCCGTGTTCACTGGGCACGGCCCCGTGGTGGGCAATAGAAGCTTCTACCAGTTTGTCTTTTCTGCTGCTGCTTGGGCACGTCCCCGTGCTGGCTGAGCACGGGGCGTGTTCAGTCTTCTGCCTTCTCTATTTTGCTTGGGAGGATGCTGTTGAGGGGTCGGGCAATCCACTTATGTTCCTTTTCTTGTATTTTTGTTAGATTTAGCTGTCTTTTTGCTTCTTTTGTGAATTTGAGCTCATTTAATCCTGAAAATACAAAAGGAAGACAAAAACACTCTTTTTCCAACATTAGTACTTAAAAAGGGTTAGTTTTATGCCTCATTTGATGTAATTTATATGTTGCATTTTACACACATCAAATATCCCCACACTTGAATTTTTGCTTTTCGTCAAGCAAAACTCTTTAATACGTGGCTTACACTCCCAAATGGAATGGGTAGAAGAGAAGGTTTTAGCTTGTCATAGAGTGTCGGGAATCCAAGAGCTTTTTGGTTTTATTTTTATTTATTTACAATCCTATTCGTTATGATTTATTTAGAACGTTTCATAGGATAAATTACTTATTTGGGCATAGCATGCCTTTTTAAAATTCCATTTATATACAAGTTCACATACCTCACGGGAGAAATCACTCACACTCGGCCGAAGGTGTATTTTTAGTGAATCACTCGAGAGCGGCGTGGAACTTATTCCTACCATAGGCTTGCCAAGTAATCAATCCTCCTCCTTTTTAACTTGTTACCTTTGTAAATATCAAGAGGACTTTTTGGGTAAAGGCTTGGGCTAAAGGTGGGTAGTTGGGTTAGTGGTTAGTAGAAAAGGGCGAAAAGCGTAAAAAGCGTCGGTTTTCGTAAAACATTTTGTTTTAGTGACTTTTTATTCTTAATGAAGTATTTCTTCAAACAAGCTTTTGTTTTAAGAGCTTTGTTTGTTTATTTCTAACTTCATCATTTTTTTTCAGTCACACGAAAACCGAGCTTGTTACTAAAATAAAGGGTAAAAATAAAAAGGGTTTTGGTGGGTAAAAGGGTTTTAGGGTAAAGAAATGAAAGGTTTAGGCTCAAAAGAGGTTAACTAGGGGGAGTTTTTGGGTAGGTGAAAAGAAAAATAAATATAAAAATAATGGTTTTGAAAGAAAAAGGGTTAGTCCTAATGCCTCCATCATTTACTTACTTGGGTTTAAGTTGGTAAGGACCGGGAATGAATCGTTGTGGCAAGTTCTAGAGTCGTAAGAACCAAGCGGCTATTCACACAAGAAATGAAAAATGAGCATTTAGTCTAAAGATGTGTATTTGTATGCTCAATAACGGCTCAAAACTCACTTTTTATGGGAATGGGTTTTTTTTATGTGATCAAATATATATAATCGAATTTTAACTAAGCTTGTCATGCCGTTTCATAATTTTCTTATGTTAGTTCTTTTTTATCACGACGCTATCGGTTGTAAACTTGCAAAAATATAACCTTATTAATCTTACAATTCACAACTTAAACTTTAGACAAGTAAAAAAAATGAAAATTTTGAAAAAAATTGGGGTGATTAGCGGTTCCAATAGAGTTTTGTGTAAGGCTTGTTATTAGGACTTGCAAAATTTCAAGGTTTTAGCATCCCCCCCCCCACACACACTTAAATTACACATTGTCCTGAATGTGTCCCAAAAATAAATTTTTAGGTTGATTGAATGTGTAACATGGTATTTAAAAGCAAAAATTTATGTTACTGGCAGTCTGGACACGACCCCGTGTCCGTTGGACACGACCTCATGGTGAACTGCCAGTAATGAAAACTTACAGAAGATGGACACATGGGCGTGGTGGCTAGGCACGGCCCCGTGTCTGGCAAAAATCTGCAGCAAAGTAACCAAACAGCAGGTCTGGGAGGTGAGCACGGGGGCGTGTCGGCTGGACACGTCCCCATGTGGACAGTCTGTAAGCCTGAAAAATAGGTTCCTTCCTCCGGTTTTTCCATCCTGGCTTTATGAGTGCTAAGGCTTAGCACTCTAAGCCTCGGTTTGTACCTGTTTCATAACTAAATTCCACACCAAGCAACACAAACATCCTACATTACCATAGTTAATTATTCCAAGCATAAAGTAAAAGAAAAATAAAGCGGAAAATAAAAGTAGTCAAGGAAAGTAAATTATTGAACACTTGGCACGCAGGCCACAAACTGTTCGATAGATAAAGGTACTTTAACCTGTGGGCTCACCATCAACCCGCTCCTGCTCCTTCAATCCCCTAGTCCATGTCCTCGTCGCTGTCATCACCTCCATTCCCCTGACCTGCTATATACTCCCGGATGCTGCCGATATCGTCTTGTATGTCGTTGATGTTTCGTTCGATAGCTCCTACCCGGTGGTATGTATTGTTGGCAAGGTTGTAGGTGTTCCTGGTACACATGAGGTTTTCCTACAAAAGATCATGTAAGCTTTGAAAGTTAGGAAAACCGCCTCCTTGTGAGGAGGATTGACCCGGATCACCATGGGGTTGATACTGGTAGTGAGGAGGTGGTGCGTGAAGAACTAGGGCCTCTTGCGGGTTCCATGCATAGCCTTGCGTCCTTTGGAAGCTCACTGACCCGTCTTCTGCTTCATAAAGTAAGTTCATGGCTCGGCAAATGTGGTAGTCAACCAGTCCCGATCATGGGCTTCTCTCGAAGAACCTAGGGATTCGCGTGAAGTGCTTGAAGAGGCGGTACACCCATCCTCCAAAGAAGATAGGTGTTGGAGCACGAGCAAGGTGGTTGAGATGCATGTTTCGTAGCAGGAGATATGGAACATCGAGAGGCTTCCGGTTGTGGATATAGTGAAGGACAACCAAATCTTTCAACCCTACAACGCCACTACTGTCGTGACATTGGTTAAGAGAGTAGGCGAGGAGCCTGTGAATGTAGCGATACAGTGGGTCCCTCAGCTTGGTACTCTTGGTGCTGCTAGGGTTGTAGATTCCTTCACCGATTTGAGCCCATGCGGCTTGACGTTCATTTTCATCCAAATCTCGTAATCCCCCGGTATTTTCCTCATTTCCCGATTCCTCTTCCCCGTACAGTCCCACTATAGCTCCAAACTGTGCCATAGAGATCTAGTACCTCGTCCCGCCACACCGAAATGCAACCCCTTTATTGTCGAACGGGTCACACCTTGAAGTGAAGGTAAAAGTACTATAGAACTCCATGGTGCATTGATGCACCGACCGAAACCGAGTGTTTAATGAAACTGCTAGTGGTCCGGTAACGATGTTGTTGAATCGGTCCAGCTGGTTACCAAGGTTAACAGGTCCGTGCATGCTCGTCTGGGGTACTCCTCGGGCCTTGTTTGAAGTAACTCGTATCTTGCCCTAGCATCGAGCTCACTTGCATTGAACCTTGTGAACTTTGCCATCTGAAAGAATACACCAAAAGTTAGCACGAAACAGTGAGATTCTGAAAGAAACTACAAACAGTGGGCTGGACACGGCCCCGTGTTCAGCGGGCACGACCCCGTGTCCAGACGTCTGTAACCCAAAAACTTCATTTTTCGTCCCGGTCCCGGAAATCTGAAAATTTTTGGTCAAGTAAGTGCGGTTTCCCCCGAAAATGAAACCCCAAGTGCCGTTTTTCCCAAAATAACCCGTTTTCCCCTTCAATTTCATCTTTTTCGGTTCAAAAACAAGGGTTTGAGGTTTTAGTGAGAAATCGGGCAAATCTATCAACAATTCAAGTGTACTTACTCCCCCATTACACTAATCTAAACTAATACTAATAGATTATATCAAAAATTTGGAGTTCGATCCAGATGAACTTGAAGAACCCTAGATTTTTCCCCAAATTTTTGATGTTTAACTACATGCAAGTAACTAATCTAACTAATAATGATGATAGAATCATACCTTGATGTTGTTAAACGTGGAGGTAACGTCGGAAATCTGCGGAAAATCGCCTTGAACCAGAGCGTTTTCGGCAAAACGGGGCGTGTGGAATAAGGTAACTATTATGAAATGAGGGTTTTATCCCGACAGTTGCGTCGACACGGCCCCGTGTCCAGCGGACACGGCCTCGTGCCGAGCAAAAGTTTTTTTTTTGTGCTCGTGTGAGTGCCCTTTTTTCCGAAGACATGGTTAGAAGACTTACCGGTTTCGATGTATACTCGCTTGTTTGTAACATATCGGGTATGATGTGGGTGCTTTTCATTCGTTAACCGTTTGAACCGAGATCTCCTCTTCTTCATCCTCAATGGATCCTCGGTAGAGTTTTAGCCGTTGGCCATTGACTTTAAATGGAATACCATTCCGAGCTTTAATTTCTACTGCACCGTGAGGAAAAACATGGGTGACGGAAAAAGGTCCTGACCACCTAGATTTTAGTTTACCAGGAAATAATCGAAGTCGTGAATTAAACAACAGAACTTGGTCTCCTACCCGAAATTCATTAGGCTTAATATATTTATCGTGTAAATTTTTCATTCTTTCCCTATAAATTTCGGAGTTAGAGTATGCATAATTCCTTTATTCGTCTAATTCATTCATTTGACATAATCGATTTTTACCTGAAGTTTCTAAGTCTAAGTTTACGCTTTTTATTGCCTAGTAGGCCCTGTGAGCTATTTCTACTGGCAATGCCAACTTTTTCCATAGACAAGCTTATATGGGGTTGTGCCTATAGTGGTTTTATAAGCAGTTCGAAAAGCCCATAAAGCATCATCTAATTTATCAGCCAATTCCTTTTTATTTAACCCTACGGTTTTTTCAAGTATTCGTTTTAAACCTCGGTTAGTCACTTCGGCTTGTCCATTTGTTTGAGGGTGATATGCTGTTGAGACCCGGTGATAGACCCCATACCCTGTTAAGATTTTTTCGAGTTGATGATTGCAAAAATGGGTACCCCTATCACTTATCAAAGCATTTGGTGTTCCAAAACGAGAGAATATTTTTTTCAGAAATTTTACCACTACTCTTCCATCGTTTGTTGGAAGAGCTTCAGCCTCTGCCCATTTAGACAAGTAATCGACTGCCACAAGTATATATTTGTTTCCTTTTGACGGTGGGAAGGGTCCCATGAAATCGAGTCCCCACACATCAAAAATTTCACAAACGAGAATGCCATTTTGAGGCATTTCGTTTTTGGAAGAAATATTACTTGATCTTTGGCAAGCATCACATGTCTTTACAAGATCTTGTGCATCTTTGTAAATGGTTGGCCAATAAAATCCTGAATCAAATACCTTTCGTGCGGTACTAGTGGCACCATGATGCCCTCCGTATGGACCTTCATGACAATGACGGAGAATTCTTCGTGCTTCATTACCATGGACACACCTTCAGATGAGTTGGTCGGCACACATTTTGAAAAGATAAGGGTCTTCCCAAAAGTAATGCTTTACATCAGCAAAGAATTTCTTTCTTTCATGATGCGGCCATCCTTTGGTGACTATACCGCTAGCTAAATAATTAGCATAGTCGGCATACCATGGTTCTTGTCTGCTTTCCATCATTTCCAAGGATTTTGTGGGAAATTTTTCGTTGATCTGCTCGTCCCTGGTTGCCTCCAAAGCTGGGTCTTCTAGGCGTGAAAGATGATCTGCAGCAGTGTTTTCTGCTCCTCTTTTGTCTTTGATTTCAATGTCGAACTCTTGAAGGAGTAGAATCCATCTGATCAAACGGGGTTTCGCGTCTTGTTTCTTGAAGAGGTATCGAATAGCTGCATGATCTGTATAGACTACAATTTTAGAAAGAACAAGGTAAGAACGGAATTTATCAAAAGCAAATACCACAGCTAGTAACTCTTTTTCTGTAGTTGTGTAATTTTCTTGTGCATCGTTAAGTGTTTTACTAGCAGAATAGATTGGGTGGAAATGCTTCTCTTTTCGTTGTCCCAAGACTGCTCCAACAGCAAAGTCACTTGCTTCACACATGATTTTGAAAGGAAATTTCCAATCAGGCGCTATCATGATAGGTGCATTGACTAGCATTTCCTTGAGGGTTAGAAATGCTTGATTGCATTCCTTGTCAAAGATGAAAGGTGCATCTTTTTCAAGTAATTTTGTTAGAGGTCTTGAAATTTTTTAAAAGTCCTTGATAAACCTTCTATAAAATCCGGCATGCCCTAAGAAACTTCTGATTGCTCTAACGGAGGATGGTGGAGGTAATCGAGAAATTGTTTCTATTTTTGCTCGATCAACTTCCATACCTTCGCTTGAGATTTTATGACCGAGTACTATTCCCTCTGTTACCATGAAATGGCATTTTTCCCAGTTAGGGGCGAGGTTAGTTTCCTCACATCGGGATAGCATTCGTTCAAGGTTATCGAGGCATTGGTCATATGAGTCTCCAAAGATAGAAAAGTCGTCCATGAAGACTTCCATTGTCTTTTCTATCATGTCATGGAAAATGGCTACCATACAACATTGGAATGTTGCAGGTGCATTACATAGACCGAATGGCATGCGTCGATAGGCGAAAGTTCCGTAGGGGCATGTGAAAGTTGTCTTTTCTTGGTCTTCAGGTGCTATTGGGATTTGAAAGTAACCTGGAAAACCATCCAAGAAACAGTAAAATTTATGACCGGATAGTCGTTCTAACATTTGATCAATGAAGGGCAAAGGAAAGTGGTCTTTCCTTGTCGCTTCATTAAATCGTCTATAGTTTATACAAACTCTCCATCCTGTGACGGTTTTTGTCGGTATTAATTCATTTTTTTCATTAGTTATTACCGTCATACCTCCTTTCTTTGGGACTACTTGGACGGGACTTACCCATGGACTATCGGAGATAGGATAGATTAGTCCGGCGTCAAGTAGCTTGATGACTTCATTTTTAACCACTTCTTGCACATTGGGATTTACTCTTCGTTGTGGTTGAATTACTGTTTTGTAGTCATCATTCATTAAAATTTTGTGTTTGCACATGGAAGGACTTATTCCTTTAATATCTACAAGCTTTCAAGCAATCGCATTTTTGTGTTTTTTAAGAAGATTAACTAATTTTTCTTTTTCTACACTACTTAATTTAGATGAAATAATTACAAGTAAATTACCATCTTTGTCTAGAAAAGCATATTCCAAACCTTTAGGAAGTTCTTTGAGCTCAATGGGTGGGTCTTTAGGAGACACCTTATTTTGTGGCTCATCTAGATCAAGAACCTTAAAAGTTTGTTCTATGGCGACCTCTTCTTCAACAAAGTGGTCATCTTCTTCAGTTGTATCGGGTGGCTCATCTTCATCTTCAATTAGGGGGTCATTATTGCCAAAAGGATATTTCATTGAACACTCAAGATCTATGCTCCTTTTGAATGCCCCTAATTGAAGAGGTAGATTGTTAAATTTCTGGTTTTTCAAAGCTTCATGAGTTTTCACAAAAGGTTTTCCCAAGACTAGAGGAGCGTCATCGAGGATGACAAAGTCGGTTGGAATAACCATTTGATTTGTTTGAACCAAGACATCCTCAACTATACCGATTGATTTTATTACCTTCCGATCGGATAGAAAAATGGGTATTTGAAGTGGAGAAAAATCACTAATACTTAATTTTTCAAAAATATAGTTAGGCATTATGTTAACACAAAGATTTTATCAATGGTGATATTACTAATAAAGGAATTTTGAAAGAGACATGGAACCGGTGTAATGTTAATTTCAAACGGATCTTCTTTTATTAGCGAGGTTTGATCATTAGTTAACTTAACACTTACCATTTCTTTAATTTTAGTACTAGTGTTTAGCTCTTTTAAAAACTTGGCATGAGGGGTTACTAACAATGATTTTCAAAAGAAGGTGACAAGAGATTAATTTCTTTAAAATTAGACTCTTCTTGAATTTTAACATTATCGGCCTCACCTTTTTCGTTGTTTAACTCATGTGTCGGTTTTTCACTTATTTGTTCTTCCATTTTTACATTTTCAACTATCTCTACGTTATTATTACAATTTAATTCTTCTCTTGCGCGGGACTCCTCTTCCCTTGTGCGAGATTCTTTTATGCAACGTTCGATAGTTTTAATGTGTTCTAATATCCTATTGGTCACTTCGGTGATAGAAAAAGGATTGGGATCCCCAAAGCTTGAATCTGGTTGTTCGATCCTTGGTTCCACATAGTACTCATATGAAGTAGATGGTTCACACCATTGTTCTTCATTGTAAGCATATGATGGATAAGGGTCGTAATTTTGTTCTTCATAGTACTCATATGAGGTGGGTTGTTCACACCATGGTTCCTCATAATAAGTATATGAAGGTGGCGGCTCATATCTTGACTCTTCAAAGTATGAGTATGAAGGCTCATACCTTGGTTCATCAAAATATGAGTATGAGGGAGGGGGTTCATACCTTTGGTCTTCATAGGATGTGTATGAAGTTGATGGCTCGTACCTAGGCTCCTCATAATAGTTGTATGAAGCGGATGGTTGAAACAAGTTACAATATTGTACCGAGTGCGGGTTTCCACAATTAGTGCAATAGTCTCTCATATAATCATCCTCCTCATAGGTGTAGTTGTAACCTCCTGAGTATTGATCCATAAGAATCACTCAGCAGACCACAACTGAGTCTCGGGACCAGAAGACAAAAACAAAGACGGAAACAGAAGCTGGACACGGCCCCGTGTTGACTGAACATGGCCCCGTGTTCAGGATCTGTATCTGGGCGTTTTAATTAAAGTTACTGGTCACGTTGGACACGTGGGCGTGTTCAGTTAGCACGACCCCGTGTTCAGACTCTGTATCTGGGTATCTAACTAAAAATATGCAGCACGGGGGCGTGTTCAGTGAGCACGGCCCCGTGTTCAGGCTACTTTAAATGCAAACTAAACTAAAATGCAGAAAAATGTGCGCGCGTTTTAAAAAGGTTTTGAAAAACTGATTAGGCCGTTGATTTTAAGCTTTCTTAAAATCCTTGTGTCCCCGGCAACGGCGCCAAAAACTTAATGCATGCTAGTGTGTATATATTTTAGATGTATATTTAAGCCCGTTTTTACACTTTTAGCCAAGTTTTAAATTTATAAAACACGATATTCACTAACACTAAACACACATATGGGCAAGTGAACCCATCGTGGACGTAGTATAGTGTTGGTAAGATACCGAGGTCGTCCAAGGACACAAGAGCTTTTAGTACCGATTTATCCTCAACGTCTAATCAAATCAAAAAGTTAGAAAAGATTTTTAAACTAAGAAAATGAAAACTAACTAAATGCTGAAAATAAAATAAAAATAAAAACAGATAGACAAGATGAATCACTTGGATCCAACTCGTGTATTAGTATAGCCTTTGATTATTTTCGCACTTATTTAAGAGATTATCTTAGTTATTGTAGTAGGCCTCTCTTTTGAAGGCGACGTTACCCTCAACCCAGTAGTTTGAGTCAGCAAGGATACAATCCTAAAGGGTCGGATTATTGAAAGATAATGAATTAAGTTATTAATGCAAATTATGGTAGGCCCCTCTTTTGGAGGTGACGTTACCCTCGACTAAGTAGTCTGAGTCAGCAGGGATACAGTCCTAAATAGCCGGGTTATAGTGTTAATAGTAGTTAACTTATGAGGGGGTCAAAGAGTTTGGATCCCCGCCATCCAATACCTATGGGCATTGAAGGAGATCCTACTAAATTTGACCCAGGTCCCTTGCAGGACCTCTAAACGTTGAACAAAGGCAAGACCCTTACCAAACCGTTCCCTTAACCCCCGACCAGGTAGCCAACATACCTCCATATAGACCGTGGAGATATGAATGGTGAAAATCTTTTATTTTGTATAGACAGTAAAATAATGCCAAGACACCACGGACAAACGATAAGGAAAGATCACCTTCAACATAAGCAACTAGTTATTAAAGTCATTAATACAAAACCAAATAAAAAGTGCAAAAGATTGAAAATAAAAAGTATTATACTAAACACTTGTCTTCACCAAGTGATGTAAGAGACTTAGGCAAACATGGCCTTGATTGTCAAGAACTCTTACGATCAATCTTGGATCCCGAGACGACTCACACACTCTATGATGGATAATGGAAGATGGTGGTGGATGATGGTGTTGTGATGTTGGTGGGTGGTGGATGAAGTGTGAGAGAGGTGGTGTGCCAAGGGATGAGTTGCAATGAAACCAAGCACTCCTATTTATAGGCTGAACAGAAGGCTGGGCACGGCCCCGTGTCCGCTGGACAAGGCCCCATGCCTGTCTAACACTCTCTCCCTTCATTAATTGTAATTCGCAATTACAATTAATGCGCCTGCTGTACATTCGCCACGCCCACGTGTTCACTGGGCACGGCCCCGTGGTGGGCAATAGAAGCTTCTACCAGTTTGTCTTTTCTGCTGCTTCTTGGGCACGTCCCCGTGCTGGCTGAGCACGGGGCGTGTTCAGTCTTCTGCCTTCTCTATTTTGCTTGGGAGGATGCTGTTGAGGGGTCGGGCAATCCACTTATGTTCCTTTTCTTGTATTTGTGTTAGATTTAGCTGTCTTTTTGCTTCTTTTGTGAATTTGAGCTCATTTTATCCTGAAAATACAAAAGGAAGACAAAAACACTCTTTTTTCCAACATTAGTACTTAAAAAGAGTTAGTTTTATGCCTCATATGATGTAATTTATATGTTGCATTTTACACACATCAACACGTATTCACCCAATCACAACAGAACCTTAGAGTTGGGCCTTGTATAGGTTTGATTACTTAAACTTTTGTTACTCCTTGGCCTGGTCTCGCAAGCCCAAACCAATCCGAGCCCATCTTTCCTTATTTCTAGTTTACGTACAATATGTATAAGGATACATGGGATGCTTGCAAACCCTAGTGCCCTATTCCCTCTTCAAACGATGGCAGTAAACCCGTATCATCAAGGCATCCATCAAGGCATCATGTCATTTAGTCGAGCCCCTAGTTAGTAGATTCGAATTTATGTTAGTTCTTAATTGTTTGATCTTGTTATGTGCGAACTTGATTGTATATGTATGATCTAAAAAAAGTGGATGTGCATAAATCTGATTTAAATGATTAGTAAGAATATTAAGGCTGGTGAGTTTGAATGTTCGATTCTCGATGATTGACACTTCAAAACAAATAAAGTGCAACGGATCGGACGGTGACCCGATCGAGTATCCGTCCGACGATTACGCCATTTTTCAACTTGATTTTTGTTCAAGACTTCTTATTATCACATGCAAACAAATATAATATGAGCCGATATTATTTAATGTTTCTTATGCAAATCGATGAGACTAATCAATTATGTGGCCGACAACTATCAATTTTAAACAAAGTATAATTGGACCGCACAGCTTGGATAGTAAACTCAATCACATGGGCCGATGTGTTATTTGACAGAAATGAATTAATGCAGTTTGAAAATAGGTGACTTGTTAATATCCGACAACTCAAATTTTCATGCCATAATTTTCAAATGCTATAGGACCAACTATATTAGTGGACTGTCAACATTTCACATGCAACAATCTAATTGGGCCGATAAGGGTTAGTTGTAATGTTTACATGATTGACTTTTTCCTGATCCTATGTGAGAATAGTTATCATGAGTAGTAGTAATAATATTGTACTAAAAATTGGTTGTTGAGATTATCAACGATTACAGAAGTTTAGAGAATTGGATTGTAAGTTATGTGACTATAGAGTAATGATGGTAACACAAATAACCCATAAACAGTACGAAGGAACCTTTGGGCTTTACATTAAATCGGAACATCCAAACTTAACAAACTGTTCACAACAATCGAACTGGACCGAGGGGATGAGGTGGGGTTAGCCCTGTTGAACCGTGCATCTCTTGGGCCACTGTTCACCGTTGGGCCGATAATATATGCCATTAGTTAATTGGGATTGTTATAACTAAAAAAGGATTTGAATTAATAAACTCATGAAAATTGGGTTGGATCAATGGGATAGGAAGTCACTGTTGGGGATCTCGTGAGTGGGCTGGGAAAATACTGGGCCACACTAGACATGACTAAAACAAAATAAGTGGATTCTGTGAACTTATGTGCTGAAATATATGTAAGTTTGTAACTGGCCCAGGCAGGTTCACATATCAGGTTGATTGATGTATTTGTTATGCTCATGATTATTGGTTTGGACCAAACAAGTAACAGATCCACCCACACACATGGGCCGAATTACACTTCTTCTTTGTTGATATTTAGTTGGACTTTATTAATGATATGTGTTGAGTATATGACCCAAACCCTTTGTGCCATCTTATTATGTGATTATCATTAACTTATGGTGTGCCATACAATAACGATAAGTGTGTTTATGAAACTCTTTATGAAACCGTATGTGTGTAAATGGGTACACATGTGGAATATGATATTATATGCTACTTGACTTGTGACATGTACCAATACGTGAAATATTTAAATACGAATGTAATTTAATTAAGATGTGATAATTATAATAGGACGTGTGATTGACTGAAGTGTTTTAACAAGTAAACTATCTGCCGAGCAAACCAAGGTGAGTTCACACACTTTCCACAAGGCATGGGATTCCCAAGGGTTGGGAATGGGTAAAGGATTTGAACTGAAACTGCGTGATCTCCTGGTTTGGAACACGTACACACCCTCTTTATTGAAGGGTGACAACACGTACTAAGAACTTAATCGGAACCTGCGTAGTCTCCTGGTTGGGGATTACGTACACACCCTCTTTACTGAAGGGTGACAACACGGATACTAGACCAAAACTCTCTATCACGAAGTCCCTCCTTTTATATCAACTTAATCGTCGGGCCAATGGCGAGCGGGTCATTAGTTAGATAGCGCTATTTAGGTTTGACAAGCCTCACACCATGCCGAAGAGGATGGGCGTGAACTAATGGATCTGGGCACTAGTCAATGATGATAGACATTGACGTCAGGGAACCAAGTTACTTTAGTCAGTGGTCGATATGGTAAACGGGTCTAGTGGTTCACATGGGGAAGCCCCTACTGGTTATGGATATGGTTTGGGAAACAAGGAACTGATTAACTCATGGTTTTCGAAAGAACTTATGATTTTTGGAACAACTTTTAAACGGACAACCAACTGTGAACTCGCTCAACTTTGTTGTTGATTCGTTGTTACATGCCTTGCAGGCCTTTAGGTGCGTATTGCTTAGAACTTGCTATCTGGGAGGCTGGGGTGGTCATTGGTCGAGACACATGGAAACGCGAGACGAACTTAATGACTTTCACACACTTGGTTTATGAATTTCTTAATTAATGTATTATGCTTCCGCTGAACGTTAAATATTGTTTTGTAACACTTCTATCAAAGATAAATGAAAGTTTTATTTTTAATAATTGTTATGAGTTCAACATGATTGGTGGCTTGGATCCTGGTATGTCACGCGCCCCGCGGTAATTCCGCATGAGGTATTTTGGGGGTGTGACAATTACTGATTCCTGTACTTTTCTAATCTGATTATTTAAATTTATCTCCATATTGTATTTAAGAGAACGTACTCGTCTTGGTTTTTCATGATACTTTTGACTTAAAGCATCGGCTACTACATTAGCTTTTCCTGCATGATACCGGATACTACAATCATAATCACTAAGTATCTCCATCCAACGTCTTTATCTCATATTTAACTCCTTTTGCCCAAAAACATATCTTAAATTCTTATGATCGGTGAAAACGGTAAACTTACTACCGTAAAGATAATGTCTCCAAATTTTAAGGGCAAAAATTATGGCTCCTAATTCTAAATCATGGGTTGAATAGTTTTCTTCATGATTCTTAAGTTGTCTAGCGGCATAAGCTACAACCTTTTGACGTTGCGTCAACTCACATCCATATCCTAATTTAGGAGCCTTACAATAGACTACAAAGTCTTCAGTTCCTTCTGGTAACGCTAGTATGGGTGCGTTGGTTAATCTTTGCTTAAGAATTCTAAAGGCTTCTTCCTGTTTTGGTCCCCATTCAAACTTAACTAATTTACAGGTTAGTTTTGTTAAGGGAATGGCTATTCTAGAAAAATATCTGATAAACCGTCTATAATAACCGGCCAGTCCTAGAAAACTTCTAACATCAGTTGGTGATTCAGGGACTTTCCATTTGGTAATTGCCTCGATCTTTTTATCTTTTTGGGATCTACATGAATTCCTTCATGATTAACTAAATGTCCAAGGAATTGTACCTCTTGTAACCAAAATTCACATTTTGAAAATTTAGCATAAAGCTTTTCTTTTCTCAGCAAATTTAGGAGTGCATGTAGATGCGCTGCATGTTCCTCTTTATTCTTAAAGTAAATGAATATCATCGATAAAGACAATTATGAATTTATCCAGATATGGTTTACATATTCTGTTCATCATGTCCATAAATGCAGTTGGGGCATTGGTTAAACCAAATGGCATGACTGTAAATTCATAATGACCATACCTAGTTCTGAAAGCAGTCTTAGGAATGTCCTCCTCCTGTACTTTCAGTTAATGATATCCAGAGCGTAAATTGATCTTTGAAAAGAATCGAGCTCCTTGCAATTGATCAAACAGATCATCGATTCTCGATAATGGGTACCGATTTTTGATCGTGACCTTGTTTAATTCTTGGTAACCAATGCACATATGCATCGCCCTGTCTTTCTTCTTCTCAAAGAAGATCGGTGCTCCCCATGGTGATGAATCGGGTTATATGAATCCTTTCTCCAAAAGTTCATCCAACAGTTTTTTCAGTTCTTGCATTTCTGCTGGTGCCAAACGGTAAGGTGCCTTGGCAATTGGTGTTGTTCTTGGTAGCATGTGAATTCTGAATTCAACCTCCCTGTCTGGCGGTTGTCCTGGTAATTCTTCTGGGAAAACATCTGAGAATTGAGATACTACGGGGATATTTTTCAATTCTTTTTCCTTAGTGTTAATGATTATGGAAATCATATACACTAGTGATCTTTTTCTTGCATAACTGGCTGTTTTTGTCATAGAGATGAATTTCGTGGATCTAGTTGGCTTATCTCCTTTAATTGTGATCTTTTCACCCTTTGGTGAATTCACTTGGATTGACTTTTGATCACATAGAATACTGACTTTATTGGCTACTAACCAATCCATTCCTAATACAATAACAAATCCAGCCAGATTCATTGGGTAGAGGTTAGCAATAAAATTATGGTTTAGAATTTCGATTCTTGCTCCCTGCAAGATTTCAGTAATCTTAATGGATTCTCCATTTGCCGTTTCTACTAGACATTCTTGTTGAAGTTTAGTTAATGGTTGTTAGAGAATTTTGCAAAATGAAGTATTAATAAAACATTGGTTCGCACCAAAGTCAAATAATACTTTAGCAAAAACGTCATTAACTAAAAACGTGATGGCAATCACGTCCGGAATCAGCTTGGCTTCTTCGGTTGTCAGAACAAATGCTCATAGCATTCTTATTAGTCTTGTTGTTCATGGCTGGAGCTAGTTTCGGATAGTTCGGCTTGATATGCCCTTTTTCTCCACAATTGAAGCATAATCCATTACTGGGTTTCTTCCTACAGTCTTCTTCCTTATGTCCTTGTATCTTGTAGAAGTTGCAGTATGTGGAGCATCTTCCTGAGTGCTTCTTCTTCAGGCCTTACAATAAGGTACAGAAGTAAAACCTACGTTTTTCCTACAGTTGGAATTACCGTAGCAAAATTCCTGGGTAAGCTTTTGAGCTAGGTTCTTCCTCTGGTTTTCTATTTATGTACGAACTAGTTCATCAGTCAAGGTATTTGCTAGTTCTACAGCTTCTTCTATGGTTTGTGGTCTAGCTGCCTTGACTACATGTCTAATCTCACAGATTAATCCCCAGATATAATGGGAGATTAATACTGGTTCTGGTGAAGCTAGGGTTGGCACTATTCTAGCATATTCGAAGAATACGATAGTGTAACCCTTACAGTCTACTCCAGTCATTCAAAGGTTCAAGAATTTATTAGCTATTTGTTCTTTTTCATTGGGAGGACAAAATTTCCTTTCAACCATGTTCTTAAACTTATTCCATTCGATATTATAGACTCTGTCACTTCCCCTAGACTGGAGAATAGTGTTCCACCATTCTAAAGCTGCATTCTTAAAAAGATTGGAAGCAAACATGATTTTATCCTCTTCTGCACAATTGCTTATTTTTAAGACTGCCTCAGTCTTTTCTATCCAACGTAGAGCTATAATGGCTCCTTCATTGCCAGAGAATTCTATTGGTTTGCAAGACCAGAATTCTTTGTAAGAACAACCATAAGACATGGTTCTTCTTTTTGGAATAGGCAATTGAAGTAACGGTCCATTGTTTACGCTGTGACTGGGTTCAGTAGGTGGTCGTTTACTTCCGCTTTTACTCTTATTATTTTCTGCTTCTTTAACCATTTTGATAATATATGGCATAGCGTCTATAATCCCTTGTGCCACTATGTGTTGGACGACATTATTATCTAATTGATTCCCGTTATTATCGTTATTCGGGTTTTCTTGATTCACTTCGTTGTCCATCTGGATTATAAACATTTACCAAGTATTAATATCACAAAACAATATTTAATGCGAACAATCACACAAACAAACACATTGATCAAAACCGTCGTGCATTGCGACATTTACTCTATTTTATAGATATCTATATCTATTACAAATCGTAACTGGAATTTAAAATACAATACTAGTATGCATCAGTAAGTATTGGATTATCTATTTTAGTTGATTATTTTTATTTCAAACTACTCGCATATATATATATATATATATATATATATATATATATATATATATATATATATATACACACTATATATATTATTTCAAACTACACTATATATATATATATATATATTATTGATAGGGGTTCATCCAATATTGCATGTTACGTTCATCGTATTTCCAAACGAGTCTCTCCCCTATTTGCCTTATTTTTCACTTTCATCTAATAACTCCTCACCAAAAGTGCGGAGTTCATGCACGTTTTCGGTACTCATGGGTGGTGCTGGTGCTGGTATTGGGTTAGGGTACTGGGGCATCGATTCTTCATATGGGTATTGGTTCTCTAGGATTTCCCGAATATATTGGTCGTTATCCCAATATGGACCTAGAGGGTCAAGGTTAGGGTAGGGTGCTACAGGGTTTTGTATGGGTTCCTCTTGTGGGTGAAGTTCTGGGTAATCCATGTGGTCGTCCTCCCATGGGTCATAATCTGGAGGATGGGGTGCTGGGACTCTAGGGATTTCGTTTGGGTCGAAAGCGGGTATGGGAACCTGGTCTACTGGGTTAGGTTCTATTTCCATAGGTTGAGTTGGGAACGAGGGTAGTGGCTGTGGTGCAATGATTTGTTCTAAGTTCGGGTCTGCGGCAGTGGTAGCTAGTATGTGGAAATTGGCCAATCGTCTATTGATTATGTCCTGGGTCTAGGCATTCATCTCCCTAATTGCAGCTGCTAAAGCTCGTTGCTGCTGTAGCTTCCTCATTCTTTTCCTATGCTCGTGTGCTCCCCGACTAAACCATCCTCTCTTTTTGGTAGGGAATGGCTCTTTGGATTGCGCCTTAAATATAAAGATCCCTTCTTCTGTGTCCGCTGAATACCCCGAGGGCGTAGGTTGGGAAGAAGTTCCTTCATCTCTAGGAGAACTAGATAGTTGACGATAAGTTTCTGATGGACCTTCATCACTCATACTCATACTGTAAACTAACAAATTGTCAAATGACACAAAACAATAATATACAGATATGCACGTAATCATGTAGATTATTTCCTAACATAATGGATAACATTTTGGTGTCAGCAGAACACTTCTATGGCTGAAATCAGTGGCTGTAGCTCTGATACCACCTCCTGTCGCAACCCCCGGCGGCCTGGAACCAATATCAGTGGTATCGGTGTTTATCAATTTGGCAGCGGAAATTTACATCAGGACCGTAGTTAGGAAATAGTTTATCTGAGTATGTAGGATCGTGTGCTGACCCAAACGAGTCAATCAGAAGAGATCTTATCCATTTCAGATGCGGAAAATAAAAAACGGACTTGAAAAACAGCTTGTTTCACTTAAATTTGCCTTGTATTGATGATTTCACAGCTTTACAATCAAACGGCACTTCAGCAGTAGTTCGGTACCAGAAAACAACATCGTTACTATGATTCCGCTTGACACGACTATTTATACTAGCCTTGATTCCGCTCGAAAGACACCAGAACCAGTTGGAGCGGAATCAACAAGATGTTGATTTCGCTTGAAAGTGTAACATGCACTTTCGAGCGGAATCACCTCTACGAGCGGAATCAGGACTTTAGTACACCTAACACTGCTATTTTCTCGTACAACATGCCCTGATCTAACAATTCTAACACTAGACTCGATACAAGACGAAGTCGACAGATGTATACACCAACAGACTCCCCCTCAGATGTTGACGAGTCTGACTGTGTCGAGTCTTTGCAACTTCAGTCTTTATCGGTCTTCGGGCTTCCAAAAACTTTCTCAAACTCTTTGTTCCACTCTAATTCTCTTGATCGGATTTCTTGATTCTTTAAATTCATCAGCATCTGCACTTTCAGGATCAGAACCTTCCTCTTTGTCAAACCGACTCCCCCTCAACTTGTGCTGAAATCGTAGTCTAGCTACCAGGTTCACCTGCAGATCCTCTACCCAAAACATAAGATTCATAAAAATAAGATATTAACAAATTTTAAAATTGTATGCACCAACAGTGACTCCCCTTCTTTCAATATACAATCAGAATAACTGAGATCATTCTTAAAATCATTTTTTACGATAAATTTCTTTTCTCTGAAAAACTTTTCAATCAAACTCTCCCAAACCAGTTCATCAAGTTCAGCACTTGGAATTTTGATAATCAGCTCTTCAATATCAGTTGTCGAAAATCTTTTTTTTTTTGAATTTTTCAAAATTTTATGCTAAAACACACTGAAAATCTTTTTGGAATTTTGATTCAATAACAGAAATGTAGAAAAGAAATATTTACAAACAATATTTTTGTGAGATTGTGTAAGAGGATCATATTAGTTTCTGAGACAAATCACCAACACCGTTAAGCTTTAAACATTTTACGTTCTAAACGATTCACTTAGATTGTCAGTATACTGATCCTCTTAAATTTTCACACAAAGTTCAACTGTTTCGAGATACGAGATTAATGTCTTAGAGACTTAAACTTATTCGCGTGTCCCACCTCAGAATATACTCCCGTATCCAGATCCTAATATTCAGACTTACAGGTGAGTATACCTAGATGATATCTGTAAGGGGTTAGGTGCGAAACCGTGAGAGCTCAGGTCAGAACTTCTGTTCAGCAGAGAGATGACGGCTCGACTTTTGGTGGGTCCCCTTTAGAGGATCTTTTTACAACAGCATAGATTAGCAATTTTATTGTCTCTTCATTTATGCTGAGGGCGGCGCTATTTTTCAAGCAAGCGTAAAGTATTCTCCACGGACTAGGCCATTGCTTCCGCAAAATCAGAAGTCTCGGGATAGTACCCCAGATATCACTAAGCATAAAACCTAGTATCTCAGAAAGAGGGGTCCTTCAAATCGGTGGTTACCCATATATCCGAGAGATGTTACCAACGAATTAAGCAAGTTTGAAATTTAGGTTTATATCTCGTCACAATCTATTAAATGTGCAAAAACCTATTGACACATCATCAGTGAGACTGTTTATCACTTTTCAACTTTCCAATTCTTTCTCATGTCGTGATCGTCCACTGGTGTACTATCATTTCTTCTTTTATACAACAAAACTCATTTTTGATTTTATCATGTTTTTGTTTTTTTGGTTTTTTTTAAATTCTCTAATGTTTCTGGATTTTCTGTGAAATTTTTACTCCACCTAAAATGCAAACACATATAAATGAAAATTTTATAACAAACTGTACAAAGAAATTGACAACTGATATCAAATCACTTCACATCGTCATCCACTCGGCATAAACAATCAGAACTCCCCCTCACAACAAACTATTTTCCCATTGTGATTTCAAAACACTTAAGTTTGTTTTAATCAAATGGTTTTTCCGGAAAATTAGTTTTGTTGATTTTCAAACCACTTGTATGTTAGGGGATAAACTCATCATTTGTTCTCCAAAATACCACTTGTAAGTATGGTCCAGTCAAGTTCAACTTAATGACCTTGATTAACCACTTGTCAATGTAAACCTCTTTCAACCACTTACAGGTTCACTCACCAACCATAATCACTTGTAAATCAAAATATAACAATTTAAAGATATCACCTGTAGATTTACCAAACAATCATTTCAAGAATGATGCCGATTCTTGCTCCACTCTTACTAACCTGGGAGCTCCGGCAAGTCAGGTGTTTAATCAAACATAATGTCCACCCAAGCTGACCAGCCTTGGGTGATTTTGGAACACATCTTTCCCACCAACATTTTGATTTATAAAATTCTTTTGCACCCTTTACCTTCCTATCAACCATCTTCCCAAAAATGTGTTTGACTTTCCCATTGAAAGCCTTCTCAACATCAAATTCTCCCTTATCAGTGAAGAATTGATTTCAGATCTCAACCTTACCAACTTTCTTCATCAAATTTTCCTTTGACAATGAAGGAAAATTCTCATCGTTCACTTCTGGAACGGAACTCACAATCTGTTTTCTCAACCAATGACTCCTCTGATTTTATGGAATCAGATTCATTGTCAGAACAACTATCTGTTTTAATCACCCACTTTTGTTTACTCAAATCACCTCTTTTTTTGTAAAACCTTTTTGAACTTTCTCCTTCCTCAGAAGTAGAATTTTCAAATTTATTAACATTTTTCACAGGTTGTTCTTTCTTATCAACACAAGTCTTTCTCAAAACAGAGTTAGAAGAAACTCCCTCTTTTTAATAGTTGGTCTTGGGGCAATTCCAAGCTATGTGTCCAACTTCCTGGCATTTGAAACAGGTTCTTCTGTCAACTCTTTGAGCAAACTTTCTCACATTCTTCTTCACTTCAGCAAGAAACTCCTGGTTTGACTGCTTCCAGAACGGTTTCTTCTGTTCATCCTCTGAACTTCCTTCTGAAAAAAATTTTGTTTTTGGTTTATAAGTTTTCTGATTTTTATAATTTTCTGATAAAATGAAACCAAGACCTTTATTTTTGAGATTACCATTATGGTTTGATTTCTTTTGGAAATTATAACCACAACCACAACCGTAACCCATTTTCTTGTTTACTCTTTGTTTAATCCTTCAAGTGTATGGTTTAGGTTTTGCAGAAAGATTTTAATCTTTTATTTCAGAAATATTAATTTCTGTTAATTTGAAAACCTTTTTGATACTTTCAGTTTTAACACTTCTTATTGGGAATTCATTATCAGAATATAATTTGTCTGAATCATTCAAAATATAAGCCAAAT
The DNA here is from genome assembly GCF_002127325.2 of Helianthus annuus. Classification (NCBI taxonomy): domain Eukaryota; kingdom Viridiplantae; phylum Streptophyta; class Magnoliopsida; order Asterales; family Asteraceae; genus Helianthus; species Helianthus annuus. The sequence continues at coordinate 105,750,630 of NC_035434.2, read as the reverse complement.
TGATTGATTCATCATTCAAATTAGATTTTGATAATAAAAATTCCTTGTTGTAAACCCTCTTAACCGGTGAACTCGGACTCTTCTCATACAAACTCGAACTATCTGACTTAGACTCCGACTTTGACTCTTCATCCATATCCAACACCTGATCGACAACTCTCTCAACTAACTCAGACTCATGATCAGCGTCAGACGCTGTGAATGTGACATCAATATTGTCTGGTAATTCATCAGTGATTTCAGACTTTAATTTGATGTTTAGAGCCTTGTCTACCCGTTCCTCCTTTGGTTTCCTGGGGGAATAACTCTCAAAGATAGGAGGCGGACATCTGTTATACTTGACACTTGGTTTCTTACCAGTATCAATATCTTTAGTCTTTTCTTTCTTGAAAGCCTCAAGACCTGCAACAGTAGGATAAACACGATCAATCAAATAATCACAAGTAGTATAACTCAATAGTAATCGTTTAATCCTTTCACTCTCGATCTTTTCTAGTTCCAGCTCCATCTTCAGCTTAGCACAATCTTCAATATAATCATTGATGACGCTTTGCTTTGTCATTAAAGTTGCACTCATTTTGTCATTTGCTTTTTCAATTTCTACATTCGTTCTTTTCAAACTATCAACTGTCTTGTTCAGTACATCGTACGACTCTTTCACATACTTCACATCAGATGGTAAATCTTCCTTCATTTTCTCTAAATCAGCAATCTTTTTATCTTTTTCTTCACAAACTTTGTAAGATTCTGAACATTTCTCACAAGGCTTAGTGACCTCAACCACTTTTTCAACTATCTTTTCAACTTCGATAGTCTTTTCAACTTCAACAAGTTTCTCGACTTCAACAATCTTTTCTATTTCAACAATCTTTTCAACAATTTTCTCAACTTCGACAACTTTTTCAACTTCAACTAATTTTTCTACCACTTTCTCCACTTCAACAGTCTTTTCTGTTGCATTCTTAGTAACTGCTTCAACTTTTGTTTCTCTAGCTTCTGTCTTTGCCTTTTCATCAGCGAGTAACTTTGCTGCTTCTAGCTCTCTCTTCAAACGGGCAATCTTCTTTTGATTCAGCATCTCAACTTTATCTGCATAGAAAAAATTAAAACTATCAGGATCAATACTTTTTCTACATTTGTTAAGATATTCTTCCTCATCATCAGTATCAATATCACTTCCTAGATCTGGAAATATTTACACTCTTTTCTGACAATCTTCATTTTCACCCAAAATTCTTGTAACAAGAGCCACACCAGGTTTAGTCACACCAGGTATGTAATTGTCCCAGCTAAATCCCTCTGCAACAAACTCATCACCTTGATCTATTATCCCATAATAAGCTTTCTTATTTGCTTCTTCGATCATTTTCCCATGAGCAGTCTTCTGATCCTTTTGTTGAGGTTGTTGATTGATCTGATGAAAGATTGATTTCTGATAATAATTGCTCTTATCTTGACTCCCAGTTAATTCTTGGTTTTTACACTCCCATTTAAAGTGACCTTTTCCTTAACATCGGAAACAGGTAACCTTTGACTTATCAAAACCCAGTGGAGAGGTAGCCATTCCTCGAAACTCATCTCTGCCAGTAATCTGTTGAAACTTTTCAACTCTTCTACACGCACTAGCCAAACACCACTTCACATCCATCAACTCAAGTTCCTCTGCATCAATTTGGTCATAATCTTCTTTTGTAAGCATCGGATTTCCAATTCTTCCGGCAATCAAGCTTTCATACGACTCTAACATGACGACAAGAGATGCCATGTGTTGCTTAGCCACTTCAGGAGATAGATGTTGACCATTCTGAATGTTCAAGGTCACATTGCACTGTAGATTTGTAGAATTTTGCTTCTGAGGGCTAGGTGTGTTGCTGTTTGGATCAAAGCTTGAGTATGATGAAGTATATCCACCACTTTGAGTTGTAGTGCTAGCATTTAGACTAGATGACCCATCAGCACTAAAAGCGGTACTAGTCTTTGGACTCTGGCTAGGGGTAGCCTCAAACTTGTTTCCTCGGTAGTACAAACTGACATCCTGTTTCGCATTTGGATTCGTAATGATAGCTGTCTTTTGAATATTCAGCTCCTGTTCTTCAATCTTCTGAATGAATTGTGCCAAATTCATACTCTCGGACTTTCTCATGAGTTTCACAACCATTAAATAAGTTCCCCACTTGTGCTGTGGCAAGGCTTCAGCTAGCTTATCAACCCACTCATCATCCTTTTTCTGAATGTCTAATCTTCCCATTTCTAGTACCAGATGACAGTATCCATCGATGGTCTACTTTGTTGTTTCATGATCAAAAGCTGTAAACATGTCAAACGATTTCTTCAATAAGGCCTTTTTGTTTTTGATCATATGAGCACTCCCTCTGAATTTTTGAATCAAAGTCTCCCAAATTGATCTAGTTGTACCATTATGTTGAAGCAACACAAAAATATCTTCTTTAACTACTTGCTGAAGAATGCTGATCATCATCTTTTCACTTGTGTATTTCAACTTGTCAGCTTCTGTAAAGTCATTAAAACCATTTTCAAGCCCACGTTCATTCTTTGGTCTCTCATAATCTTTCAGCAATGAACACCATGCATCAAATTTGTATGCCTGAACCCAGTTCTCGAATCGGTTTTTCCATCCGTCAAAGTCTTCAATGTACATGAGTTTTGGCGGTTTCTGATAAGTTCCTGTCTCATTCTCATTGTACACAGTTTCAGCAACAGTAACTGGAGCAACCGGTATTGCGAACACATTATAAAATTCTTCAGCCATGATTCCGTAACACGTTTTGTTTTTCTTTTTTTAATGATAGACAATTTCGAGCGTAATAACAAATTTCTTGTTTCAAGCGGAATCTAAACTTCAAGTTTCAAGCGGAATAACAATTAGAGCGGAATCACAAATGCAACTTGGAGCGGAATTACAGATGCAACTTGGAGCGGAATTACAGATTTCTGTTTCAAGCGAAATACCCAAACAACCTTTTCAAGCGGAATCCCAACTAGTAGTTTGGAGCGAAATCTCAACTAACAATTTGGAGCGGAACCTGTCAGTCTTTTCAAGCGGAACCTCTATATTCGAGCGGAATCAGCAGACTTTTCGAGCAAAATCAGAAAAATCTCTGGAGTGGAATCTCTGATTTGTAGCTTGGAGCGGAATTACAAACAACTTTGAAGCGGAATCAAAATCTGTTCGTTCGAGCGGAATCAGTTCGGAGGTCCATTTCTGTCACTTTTAAGTTGAATTTGATTCTGTTTCTTTCAAGACTTTGTTAATATGTAATTTTACACAGTTTGTGAGAATTTGATCCGATTTTAACCGTTAAAACTTGTTCGGATTTAAAAAGAAGGTGTAGAAGTCAGAAAATGAGGCTGTTTTGGCAAGAACTCCTCCTCCTGAGCTCTGATACCACTTGTAGGATCGCGTGCTGACCAAAACGAGTCAATCAGAAGAGATCTTATCCATTTCAGATGCGGAAAATAAGAAACGGACTTGAAAAACAGCTTGTTTCACTTAAATTTGCCTTGTATTGATGATTTCACAGCTTTACAATCAAACGACACTTCGGCAGCAGTTCGGTATCGGAAAACAACATCGTTACTATGATTCCGCTTGACACGACTATTTATACTAGCCTTGATTCCGCTCGAAAGACACCAGAACCAGTTGGAGCGGAATCAACAAGATATTGATTTCGCTTGAAAGTGTAACATGCACTTTCGAGCGGAATCACCTCTACGAGCGGAATCAGGACTTTAGTACACCTAACACTGCTATTTTCTCGTACAACATGCCCTGATGTAATAATTCTAACACTAGACTCGGTACAAGACGAAGTCGACAGATGTATGCACCAACAGAGTAAATACCACATTATTATAATAACAAATACATGGGAAATTCCCAAGTTTCAATTACAAACATTTTTCTAGGGATAAACCCTATTTTATTTAAAATAAAACATCTTCTTTATTTAGGTAACTTTTATAGCCACTTTTCCAAGCCTTTAGTGCTGTCCAGCTAGCTTTAAATTTGGCTTTCACATTTTGTTACCTGAAAATCATTTAAAAACATTTTATCAGCAAGAAATACTGGCGAGTAAATCCCAATTTAATCAAAACAGGTTTTATCATTTTACAGCCGTGAGGGCAATCTCGTAATTGCATTTGCTTGTCTACTTTAATTACCACCCACGGTACTGTCAATCCATGACTGGTGGTAATGCTACTACTTACAGTGTATTAACAAATTTTGTATACAAAACCCCAACATACCGACGATAATTGTAGAATTACAAATATTCAATCACTGTTAAATATAATGTAAAAACAATTGAGATTTTGTAAAGACAGTTTGTGAAAAGAAGAATCTCTCACATTGCTAATTTAGGTATTTTCCCCGTGACTTCCTGGTTATAATCTATTAATTAAAACAATGCACACGCGTTAGTATAATAACCCAAATTTACATTAGTTATACCCTCCCCGAGACAGAAATCCAACGACTGAGTCAGGCAGAGCCTTGACATGCGTTACAGAGCACTAGATCAATTGGGCAGAGTATCTAATACGTAACCGCGGGTTATGATACTTACATCGAGGCAGAGCTTCGCTATTTTAGTGGGTATAATACCTGGGAATTACTTTAGCTATTCAGAATTGAGAGAGAAATATAAAAAATGAGCGAATTGGACTGAATGCCGAAGCCCTCCATTTATAGGGCTGTTCGGCTGGTTTCTGGCGTCCCGCGAGCTAGGCTAGGGTAGGCCCTAGCTTGGCTGATTCGACCACTAGGCTTGACACGCTGATGCCACGTGGTGGTACCGGGTTACGCCACTCATCCCCTCGCTCGCGCCCCGCGACAGACCAAGGGGTGTCTGTCGCGCCCCGCCAGAGAGTTAAAATACTATTTATTTGATTTTTGTTAATTTTAAGGTATTTCGGTTCGGGTTTTCGTATATGGGGTGTATTTTAGGGCGTATAGGGGTGTTATAAGGGTTTAGGAGGGTTGTTGTAGATCCCTTGTTTCCTAAGAAAACCGTACTATTGCCATCGGGTAAGCCCTCTACCGGGGTTGATTCTAACGTTTCCAGGCCGAGTCCACGACAGTTTGATGGTGGGGACAGTGCCTCGTCATCTTCATTATGGTACGAGACTGAAGATGTGTTTGCTTGTCGGGCGTTAGGGTCCGGTGATGCGATGGTTAAATATTCTGTCGAGGCGTTGGAGAAATGTGTGCGGACTAGTCATTGGTGAATAAAGACATGATAATCGATGCCCTATCTGCGAAGATGTCCTTATTTCACCTTGGTACTCCTGCTGAGCATTTTTATTACTGGAGGGTGAGCGGACCAGAGCTTGGGAATGCCCTGATGCTAAATCAAGCGCAATCTAATTCCTTGGTGGTTGGACATACAAGCGTTGGGTCGAAGCTGAGTCTAACTGCCGTAGGTATGAGCGTGAGGTTGCCTATTTGAAGAGTGAAGAGAATATCCGATCTAAGACCAAACAAGATCTTGCTTCTCTTCGTGCTCAGGTGGATCGTTTGAAAGCACAAGTCTCAGAAACGAAGGAGATAAACAAAGCATCTCAAGCTTCTGCTGCGGCTGCCTTTGAGGCTCGGGACAACGTCATTCAATATCTGGAATCTTTGAGGTTAAAATTTGAAGAGTTAGAGAAGAAGTTATGGGAGGTCGGGGAGGGAAGTAAGTCGGAGTAGAAGAGGATGCAATGTTCCTACGACCAGCTGTTGGCCGATCATCTTCGTCTTGTAAACGGTAAGTTTTTAACCTCTTTCTTTTTGCTTATCTTGTAAATGCTTCGAGTTATTATTGTTATATACTTTTATCTTTAGATAAAGCGGAGCTGGAGAGGTCTCGAGATAGGGCCATCGAGTCTCACCAAGCCGCCGTTGCAAATATGACTGACATGCTGAATCATTATGATGGGGAGATGACTGGGTTCTACGGGCTCGTGTCGAAGCTTCTTCTTACGAGCTGGAGAAGGTTGTAGCTGATTTGGTTAACAACGATAATGCTGTTGGCGTGAACGACGAGATCAAGCAAGGTTTTCAGGCGGCTAAAACTTCTAATAGGGCTGTTAATGAAGTCCCTGGATACGACGAAGGAGCCAAAGATGTCCTTGAAGCTACTATTGTGGCTTTTGATAATTTTCATATATCGGTCCTTAGCAAAGTTGCAGATTTGGTGAACGAGCCTTTGGTTGTCATTAAGGAGAAAAGCAAACTCCCGATTGTGAAGGAAGATTAACGGAAGCTATCTTCGTTTTTTAGGTTGTTTTTAGAATCTGGGCACGTAATCGTACAATATAACATTTTACTTTTTGTATGACATTCGTATTAATCGTAATTGCTTTTGTAATGGTATTTGTGTTAAGTTTAGCTTAGTTTGCGTCCAAACCATGCTATTTATTAAACACTTGTATTTTTCTTGGACACTGGTGGTGCCCGGACCGCGACATAAGCTTAACATATTTCTGTCTTTTAGTTATTCGAGCCGTGCGGGTCCGTTTTAGGTTTGGTTCAAACCGCTATGCTTAATAGATTTTCGTTTTCAACTATTTAAGCCTTCTCGATCGGCGTGAGTGTTGGACCGTGTTCCGACCGTGAAAAGTCAGCCGAGACAGTTCATCTTCATGTATAAAGGCGGAATCAGTATATATGAAGTTACACAGCTTGTACTTTCCAATTCCCTTTGTTTTATTGCTTTCTGAAGTAATTTTGACAGAGTTTCGTTCCACAAGCACACACATACGTCTATATGTCCGCTCGAATGATCAGGTATATATAGTGGAGAGTGGTTCGCTCATATGACTGCCATATGAGCGGACCTACTACAATACCTCATGAGCGAACCTACCTGATGACCTAATAAGCGAACCTATCATAACCCTAAGAGCGGACCTACTACACAATGTACATAAAAGCGAACCTAACTATTAAAATACATATTTTGACATTCTAGACCCTCTGTTGACCTATCTTAACCTAAGACTTCTCATAGACGTAGTCAACAGACATTCCATGCATCAACAAACTCCCCCTTGGATGTTGACGTAGTCTTCAGTAGTCTTTAGCTCCTGAATCTTTGGTCTTGATCTTTTCTCCAACTCTGTCTTCTCTTCATAATCTCTTTATCTTCACAGGTTCAGAATCACAACCTGACTCCATCTTCAGTCTTCCCTTTAGCTGTTGATCCAGACTCCCCCTTTCACAGACTCCCCCTCTTAGTATGCTGGGATCTGAGGTCTTGTTCTGGTTCAATCTTTGACAATTTGCCTCCGTGGGAATAATGAAGTTCAATCCGGTTACTCAACCAACAACATTACACTTCTATCTTTTGAAATAATAAAACACAAAATCAAACAGTTTTAGAAATCCACTTAAGTCTTCAAGTTCAAGTTAATGACCCTGATCACTTGATTAATTTACCAAGTTCAATTTAATGACCCTGGTTGATCTTTTCACGAATCAAACTGATCTAGTAAAATCATTTTCAACTTTTTCTGAAAGTAACAAGTATCAAGTTAATGAACTTGTTTGACTTATAAAACAATCAAATTTCCAACAAAATAAGCTCTCCTCATTCTTCAGCTCAGAATCTCCTGCATCTGCTTCATTTTTCTAGAATCCGACAATCAACTTTCCACTCTGGTTTGTCTAAAATAAAGAAGAAATAAAATCTCTTTGTATTTTTAATGTGTTCTGAACTAAGAAATGAAATAACAGAAAAAACTTAAATTGCAGAAAGTAAACTATTTACAAATTTATTTTTGGCGAGCGTGTCAGGGAATCATATCAGCTTTTTAGACAAATTACTAGTACCGTTAAGCTACATTACATACTCAGACTTAAACAATTCACCTCGATTGTCGATATACTGATCCATTTTAAATTCTCACACAAACTTCAATCTATTCAGGATACAGTTTAAGTGTCTTAAGAACTTAGTTCAATTCATGTGTCCCACCTCTTGAATATACTCCCATATCCAGAATCCCAGATATTCAGTCTTACAGGTGAGTATACCACAGATGATATCTGTAAGGGGTTAGGTGCGAAACCGTGAGAGCTCAGGTCAGAACTTCCGTTCAGCAGAGAGATGACGGCTCGACTTTTGGTGTGTCCCCTTTAGAGGATCTTTTTGCTACAATAGCAGCGACTATCAATTTTATTGTTTCATCAGCATGCTGAGGGCGATGCTATGTTTCAAGCATTTTGCAGAAAGTATTATTCGGGGACTAGATCAGTATTTCCATACAGCAGAAGTCCCGGAATAATACCCCAGATATCACTGAGTATAAAGACCTAGTATCTCAGAATATGGGACCTTTCAAACGAGATTTCAGGGGTTACCTATATATCCAAGTAGTGTTTCCCACGAATTTCACAAGTTTGAAATTTTAGGTTTATATCCCGAATAAATTTACTAAATGTGTGAAAACCTATCGACACATCATAAGTGAGACTTTTTAACTCATTTAAACTTTACAAATCTTTAGCATACTGTAATTGTCTAGCTGATGTGCTATCATTTTCCCTATATACACAAGCTCTTTTTCAATTTTATCATGTTTTTGTATTTTTCATTTTTTACTATTTTTGTATTTTCTGAAAATATATCTATATACAACTATCTATCTCCCCCTAAATACCAAAACAAGTAAAAAGACGACAAACCATTGCAGATTGTTTCTCGCCTTCATCCGCAACAGTACTCTCATCAACGCTCACAATTCCATCCGACACCGAAAGCAACTTCATACCATTTAGTTTTAACAAATATTGAAACCGATTTTTATCAAAAGCTTTGGTATACAAATCAGCTTTTTGTTCGTCAGTGTGGATCTTCTCAATTCGTATCAACTTTTTCTCGAAGCAATCGCGAATAAAGTGATGACGAATTTCTATATTTTAGTTTTAGCGTGATGTACTGGATTTTTAGTAATGTTAATTGCGGCCTCATTATCAACAAACAGAGGTGTGTTAAGAAACTGCAAACAATAGTCGCGCATCTGTTGCTGTATCCACAGGATCTGAGAGCAGCAACTGCTAGCAGAAACATACTCCGCTTCACATGTAGATAGCGCCACAGATGTTTGCTTCTTACACTGCCAAGTAACCAATCTAGGACCAAAAAACTGGCATCCTGCAGTTGTTGATTTCGCATTGACTTTGCAGCATCCGAAATCTGAATCGGAATACCCTTCGAGCGTAAAATCGCCTTTCCTAGGATACCATAACCCCAATGACGGAGTACCTTTCAGGTAACGTAATATCCTTTTGACAATAATCATGTGCGATGCTCTCGGGTTAGACTGAAATCTTGCTGCGAGGCACGTTGGGTACATGATATCAGGACGTGAAGCAGTCAGATACATCAAAGAACCTATCATGGAACGGTAAAACGTTTCATCAGCCCTGTCTTCGGTGAGATCTGGGTGAATCCCATGATTAGTCGCAAGTGGGGTAGCAGCTGGAGTAGAACTTGACATTCCAAATTTCTCTAGAATATCATGCACGTACTTCGTTTGATGAATGAAAATTCCCTCAGGTAGTTGTTCAACCTGTAAACCCAGAAAGAATTTCATCTCCCCCATTGATGACATTTCGAATTTCTGCTTCATCACCTGTTCGAAATCTTTGCACAATTTCTCATTCGTTGACCCAAAAATTATATCGTCTACATAAATTTGTACTATCAGAAGATGACCATCAACGACTTTAGTGAAGAGAGTGGCATTCACTTTTCCACGAATGAACTGGTTAGCGAGTAGGTGTTGAGACAGAGTCTCGTACCAGGCTCTCGGTGCCTGATGTAGACAATACAACGCTTTGTCCAGCAAATAAACTTTGTTCTTGTGGATTGGGTCAGTAAAGCCCGGCGGCTGACCAACATAAACCTCCTCTTTGACCTTCCCATAAAGAAACGCTGACTTTACATCCAACTGATATACTTTGAAATTCTTTCAAGACGCAAATGTTAGGAAAATTCTGATTGCCTCTAGTCGTGCTACAGGAGCATAGACTTCTGTAAAATCAATCCCCTCCTGTTGACTAAAGCCCTGAACAACGAGTCGAGCTTTGTTCCTTACAACCACTCCTCTGTCGTCTCTCTTACACTTGAATACCCATTTTGTATTGATTTTCCTTTGACCCTCCGGCAAATCCACTAATTTCCACACACCCAACTTTTTAAACTGACTTAACTCTTCTTGCATCGCTATGACCCAAGAGTCTTCAGTAAGCGCCTCTTTGTAAGTTCTCGGTTCGATCTGCGAGATAAAACAACTTAATGAAAATTCAGTTTGTAAAGGTGCTACTGTAGAATAAAAACATGTAAGGCCCTGGTCAATTTGACGTCTTGTGCGAACGCCCGATTGGAATTCTCCTATGATCAACTCCTCTGGATGATAAGAAAGAGTTCTCGGCATCACTTCGCTTGGAACATCTACATTTCCCTCCAGATTAGTAACATTTTGTTCTGCATCTTGTTCACCAACTTGGTTTGTTTGATTTGATAACTGAATCTGCTCCCCCTCAAGATCTGAATCACCATGGTCAAATACTGGCATGTTATCAGTTTCTTGATCATCATTCACCTCCGACTGATTACCAGGAGCAACTTCATCATCATGTTCACCAGCATTGCTAGGACCTGCTTCATCATCATTTGAAGTTTCCCGAGGTCTTCCAGAATACTCTGCTGGAAACCTGAGCTGCGACTCATACTCTCGCAAAATATCCAGCTCATCAAAGAAATCTTCTGCTTCCTCTGATTCTTCTCTCATGTCAAACGAATCCCAAAGTTTGTCATAATGATAATGCCATGAATCACCAGGATTCTGTGGCGGCATAGTGTAACCTTGACATTCAACATTCGCTGGTTCAATAATCCGCTTCTCGCTTGGAACAAAGACACGTCGTGTAGGACTTGAATAGCCAACAAAGATACCCTCAATGCTCTTCGGACCAAACTTTCCATTAGGCTCTATCACCGTACAGGGAGATCCAAACGGTTCTAGATACTTCAAATTCGGCTTGCGGTTATTGATTAGCTCAAAACACGTTTTGTTGAACCTTCTGACAGTAAGAACCCTGTTGAGAGTATAGCATGCAGCAGAAACAGCTTCAGCCCAGAAATTAATTGGTAACTTAGAGTCTGCAAGCATCGTTCTGGCTGTCTCGATTAGCGTCCGGTTTTTGCGTTCTGCAACTCCATTCTGCTGCGGAGTGTACGGAGTACTAAACTCATGCAGTATACCTCTTTCATCACAAAATTCTTCCATCTTACTGTTTTTGAATTCAGTACCATTATCACTGCGAATTCTACAAATAGGCATCTGGTATAGATTCTCAATTCTTTTAAACAACGTCATCAAGCTGTCAAACGTTTCGTCTTTTGATTTCAAGAATGAAACCCACGAAAATCTGGAATAATCATCAGTTACGACCAAACAGTAGTAGTCTCCTGTTTTACTCTTGACGTTCACTGGACCAAACAAATCCATGTGAAGTCTTTCCAAGGGTCTCGAAACTGAATTGTCTTGCTTTGTAGGGTGTGACTTTTTCGTCTGTTTGCCTTTAACACAACTTATGCACTCCCCTTCCAGATAAAAACCTTTGACATGAACTCCTGTGACCAAATCGTTATGCACCAAATGATTCATTTTCGTTAGGTGAATATGCCCCATCTTTCGGTGCCATAATCTTGATTCCTTTTCAGTTGCTCTGGACATAAAATAATGAGCCTGACCCGTGGTTGTCGTAGCTACACTCATGTCCAACACGTACAGATCATTGACTCTTGGTGCCCTCATGATGATCCATTCCTCAGGTATCACAAATCCCGGTTTCAAGGTCAAACATTCTTTGTCAGTGAAATGAGTAGTATACATCCTGTCACAGATCTGGGAGATACTCAGCAGTTTGTTCTCCAACTCAGCGATGTAGTTAACTCTTTCAAATGTTACGATGCCATTCGATAACGTTCCTTCACCTATGATCTTTCCTCCTTGATTACCCGCAAAACCCACGTAACCACCGTTAATGTTTTTCACATCATACAGCAGCGCGGTCTTCCCTGTCACATGTCTTGACGCTCCACTATCCATGATCCATCTGGATACAAGTTTTGGAAGATCCTGCACATAACACATCATCACTTAAACAACTTCAAGAAAGATGCCGATTCATGCTTCGCGATCCAGGAAGCTCCGGCAATTCAAACTGTTTAATTAAACATGGTGTCCACCCATGCCTCATCAGCCTTAGGTGTAACCTTGACTCTTGCAATTTGAATTTTGAAATTTTCAGCCTTGAGAGGTGGAAAATTTGCATCATAATCAACCGTAATTGATTCTTCAGCCTTTTTCACCTCAAAAGTTGAAACTTTCTTCTCATTTTTTGGTTCAATTTTAGGTTTCCACACCTGTTGAGTCAATGCAACCCGTTTGTAAAATTTGTCAATTTTTGTTACCAACTTCTTTACGGGTTCATTTTTCACTTTGGATTTGTCAATTTTAACATTCTTCCTCTCAACAACCATCGGTGCTTTACCCTTCACATCAACCTTCTTCTGTTGAACCTTCACAGCTTCAGTCTTAGGCTTCACATATGTACACTTTCGTGCAATATGACCAACCTGATCGCATCTAAAACAAGTACGAGTATCAGCTACCCGACTCGTGCCTTCAGACTGAGTCTGTGAAGTTCTCTTCTCAAAAAACTCTTTGTTCGATTTTGAAAAAAAATTCTTTTTCTTCATCAGCAAGTGAACTCGAACTGTTCACAAACTTTTTCTTCTCGACAAACCTCTTGTTTGAAACATTTCTTTTCTGATACGATTTAACCCCCTGATAACCACCCGACCAGTTGTTTCTGTTGTTATTGTAAAAACGCGGTGGCTTAACAGATTTCTTGTGGTAAACCTTATCTTTCTCAAATCTCATTTTCCCTTTCTTTTGACACAGATTATTCACTGTTGAAAACTCAATTTCGACTAGTTTGAAAACATTTGTCAATTTGTTCATGTTTACATTCTCGATCGGAAACTCTAAATCCGAAAACAACTTATCCGAACCCATCATCTTGCACATGACAAGGTTTGATTCTTCATTTAAGTTGTTCTTGGACTTTTGTTTCGGAATGTATTTATCTAAGAAACACCCATCCTCCTCAGAAGTGTCACAATCCGGTATTAGCACCTTTTCAACAACACTTTTTACCACATCATTTTGGACACTATCGTCATTGGAAGATGTGAACGTGACATCAATGTTCTCAGGAAGTTTAACTTCACTTTCTTCCTCAAGTTCAACCAAACTAGATTGCTTTTTCGTGTAGTTATCCAAAATTGGCGGTGGAACTTTGTGAAAACCTACACCAGTTCCATCAGAAAACACATATTCGCCAGCTTTGTTTTTCCCTATGGGTTTGGGAACAATGTGCTGCAACACAAAGCTTGCGGAGCTATAGCTGTTTAACTTCAACTGGATTCGTACGTTCTCAATTTCAGCTTCTTGAACCTTAAGTTTCAATTTAGCAATTTCATCCAGTTGTTCATTTATTGATTCTTCTTTTATTTTTAGCACAGCTCTTAGATGTTCGTTTTCTTTAAAAGTTTTACCATTTCGATCATCACTATCTTTCACGATGCTTTTAAGTTTTTCAAACTTTTCAGAAATCTGACGGTTTTCAAGAATTAACTTTTCATTTTTGTCACACCCCCAAAATCCACACGCGGAGTATCACCGCTTGGAGGCGTGACATGACCAGGATCCTAACCACCAATCATATTGAACATGTAATATAATTAAGTATAGCGGAAGCATTTAAGTAATCCAAACAATAGTATGTTTGATTTAACATAAGTGTTGAAACATCATTCAAGATCCTTTGCCCACAACGACCTGCTCCTCCCTGTGCAAGCTCCATAATGTACCTAAGGTCCTGCAAGGCATGCAACAAATAATCAACAAACTAGTTGAGCGAGTTCACAGAAAATAAGTTCAGTAATGGAGTAGTATAGCAAACATTTCGTTTGTTTATCTAGTCATGCATCGTATTAGTTCGTTCATTGTTCATGTATAGTATTGATTCGTATCGCGGGCCATTTCGGCATGTATGCGAAGGTTGGGGAAAGTTCCCAAGTATTCTAGACTATGTATATTTGTATCGCGGCCACCCTGGCATGTGTGCGAAGTTTTAGTATATAGTTCGCGGCCTATCCAAGACATGTGTGCGAAGATCAGTCATAATATCGCGGCCAACCCTTGGCGTGTGTGCGAAGATCAGTTCGATTAGTATACTAGTCTAGTCGTATCTCATCATTACCCTTCCTCACCCTGAGGACCATATCATTAAATTCTATCATCTGAGTAAATACGAATAAATAATCCAAAAACCCATTCCCACCCTGGGAACCCCATGCCTTGGCTGTGTGAACTCACCTTGGATTGCTCGGCAGATACACAAAGAGTACAGGTAGCAAGTAAATGATCAACCACGTCCTATCATGGTTTATTATGTAAGTCAGGTTCGGTTCAAGTATCGCACGTATGTATCACATAAGTTACCACGTTGCAAGCATACAAGGATTCATGGTAAACACGTACACGTATCGATAAACAATCTAAGTATTCGTCCCAACCATAACCCGGCCCAATAGTATTCACCCAACTAGCATGTCGGCCCAACAGGTAAGCAGTCCAATAGCATAACAGTCGTACGATTGGGCCCGTGGCAAAGTAGGCCCAAAACAGTGTATGTGTAATAGCCGGTCTCGAGTCGCAACGGGGATCTCGAGTCGCAACCGGGTTACGAGTCACATCAGGAGATTACGAGTCGCAACAGTAGGTTGCGAGTCGCAATGGCTGGTCTCGGTTCATCATGGTCCGGTTACGAGTCGCAACGGGACTCGCAACCATGATTGCGGCTGATGTCGTTGTGGTCTCGAGTCGAGACTGTGGGTTCCCGACTCGCAATCTGAGTCGCAACCATGCGTGTAACAGCTTTTCCTGAATTCCTTAAATAACAATAACAACTAATCCGTGATTTCAGCAAACATATTCAGCAGTTTCGGAAACAGATCAAATACCGAAAATAACAGTTTCATAGCATCTTCAAATTAGCATCATTAACATATTCATGACAGCCTCAAGAACACGTAATCAGATCATCAAACAGACCTAAACCGAAACATGAATCATATTATTGAACTAGCATGCAACCTAGCCGGCTAACATATACTTGGACCGATTAATCATATACGCATCAAAACAATAACAGGAACATAGTGTCCGATTAACATCATGCAAACCGAATTGTATGAATATTATGACATCAAGAACCTTCATTAATAATCATAGCAAGAACCCTAGTTATCACATAATATCATCACAACCAATCAATCCGAAAGCATACAACATACATCATTCAACCAAGAAAACACAAACCACTAACCGATTGAAAGGAGAGTAGGATTGATCCGTGGACAATGATCTCCGATGGGGGAAAGTCCTTGGCTGCCTTCGGTTTGCGAAGAAGAGAGGGAGAGTTTGTGTGTGTTCTTGATTGCTAAGTTGTGTAAAACTAAAACCCTAGAGGTAATGTGTGTATATATGCGTGTGAAGGGAAGTGGGCCGAAACCCCCACTTGGGTTTCCTCATGGTCTCGAGTCCAACCATATGGACCGAGTGGGTTCTTATAAATGTTTCACTAATCGTTCAAGTAGTAACATATGCAATCACATTAAATCACGTAACATGTAACATTTAATCACTCACACAACCGTGTAACACAAAACATATCATGTATTCGTTCAAGTAACATAGTTCTGGAGTACGGGTTGTCACATTATCCCCAACTAATTGGAAATTTCGTCCCGAAATTTGGTATGCACTCACTGAGGAAGCTAGGTAAGTTTAATCGTTCACTGGTTTTTCCTGGGGTGTCACATCCTCCCCCCGTTGATCTGGAATTTCGTCCCGAAATTCCGAAGTAGTAGCTTCAGCCTCAGTAGTGGTAGCATTGGTTTCGAATAACTGGGGGTACTTTTCTGTCATCCTGTCTTCGCGTTCCCAGGTGTACTCTGGGCCACGTTTGGAGTTCCAACGAACTCGAGCAAGAGGGATTTTCTTGTGTTTGAGGACCTTCACATCCCGGTCCGTGATTTCAACTGGTTCCCCGACGAACTGCAACCGCCCGTCGATAGTAAGTTCTTAAAAGAAGTGATGAGGGTTTCATCTGATAGGCATTTCTTTAAGTTCGACACATGAAAGACATTGTGAACTGCCCCGAGTTCAGCTGGTACGTTCGATCTATAGGCTACCCTGCCTATGCGTTCTATGATCTCGTATGGTCCCCGACCTGAAATTCCAATGGCTTTCTACGCTTGTCCGCGTAGGCTTTCTGACGGTCGCGTGCTGCCGCCATGCGTTGTCGTATCTGTGCAATCTTTTCTGTGGCGTCCATTACAATCTCTGGACCCGTGATCTGACTATTCCCCACCTCTGCCCAACAGAGAGGTGACCGGCATCTACGCCCGTACAATGCCTCGAATGGTGCGGCTTGTATGCTACTGCGCTCATGTTTAATCGTGAGTCGGATGGTTTGTGCATTGCTTGCCAAAGTTCTGACGTGAATCGTGCATCGCGATCCGCAATGATGGACGTGGGCACCCCGTGCCTCAAAACAACTTCTTTAAGATAGATGTCTGCGAGAGTGGAGAACTTGTCCGTTTCCTTAATCGGTAGGAAGTGTGCAGACTTGGTGAGTCGATCCACGATCACCCATATGGTATCGTTCCCATGCTGGGATCGAGGTAGGCCTGTAACGAAATCCATGGAAATTTCTTCCCATTTCCACTGAGGTATCTTAAGCTGCTGAAGTAGGCCCTGTTAGTTTCTGGTATTCAACCTTGACTCTCACCCAGGTCAAGCATTTTCCGACGTATGTAGCAATGTGGGCCTTCCTACTAGGCCACCAATAAGTAGTGCTGATGTCTTAGTACGTTCTATCCGACCCTGGATGTACTGAGTGGTAAGGCTTGTGAGCTTCATCCATCACAAGTTCGCGTAGACCGCCATAAAGTGGGACCTAAATACGCCCCGTTACATAGTAGGCGCCGTCTGCCTTCTGTCCTAATCGTTGTCGTGAGCCGCGTAAGGCATTCAGCCTTGACGTTTTCGGGCTTCCGTGCTTCTATCTGAGCAGTTCGTATCTGTGCTGGCAGGCTAGTCTGGATCGTAAGCTGTAGCGCTCGCACGCGCTGAGGTAGAGTGTCCTTCCGACTGAGGGCGTCCGCCACAACCTTGGCCTTGCCTGAATGGTACTTGATGGCGCATTCGTAGTCGCTAAGTAGTTCAACCCATTGTCGTTGACGCATGTTCAAATCCTTCTGCTCAAGAATATGCTCGAGACTCCTGTGATCGGTGTAAATCGTGCACCTGGTACCGTACAGGTAGTGTCGCCATATCTTAAGCGCGAACACATCAGCTCCCAGCTCTAAATCGTACGTTGTGTAGTTGTGTTCGTGAATCTTGGGTTGACGAGAGGCGAAAGCGATAACCTTGTCGCGCTGAAAAGCAGTCTCCTGGGGCTCTCCCAGCAATAGGTGACACCCTTCTGTGTCAGTAACATAAGTGGCTGAGCAATCTTCGAGAAATCCTTGGTAAACCGTCTGTAGCTCGTGGTGCAGGCCAGTTTCTGGTTGAGTCTACCTTGGATGGATCGACATGGATCCCATCCCTGTTCACTACGCGGCCTAAGAAGTGAACTTCACGAATACTATGACGAACTTGTCTATGTAGGGTTTGCACACCCTGTTCATAAGGTCCTTAAATACGGCAGGAGTGTTCAAATAATATCAAACCATCCATCATATCAAACATAAAGTATAGTAATTAAAATAGTCCATAAAACCCAGTACGATTCATGTTCAAACCAAACTTTGTTTGAGTAACAGAGACATAATAAAGGAAATCCCAAAACGAGTTATAAGTTCAAACAGCGTCTCCTTGTCCTAGCATGAAAGCTCGACCCCTTGCCTCGTTGCCATTATTGTTGTTGTTGTTCCCATTGCCCTGGTTTTTGTTGTTGTTCTGATTCTGGTTCAACTGTGGGCAATCGCGCTTGTAATGACCTTCTGCCCCACACTGGAAACATCCCCGATTTCCACGTTGTGGCTGCTGCTGCTGTGGGTTCTGAGGAGCTGGTGGTGGAAGTTGCTGATTCTGGTTTGCAGGTCGTGAGCTCCTGCAATCTTTGGCTTCGTGTCCTATCTTGAAACATCTCTGGCAACGTTCCTTGCGACACCTTCCACTGTGGTGCTTGTTACACTTGTTACATAGTGGGTGTACTCCCCTGTATCCACCCTGCTCCTGACTGCCAGATGATTGCTGACTCGGATTCTGGTAGTCATTCGTCCTGCGCTGCTGTGCTTGAGACTGTTCGGAATCCCCATCCCATTTCCGTTTGTTGTCGCTGGGTGTAGCAGTAGTAGCAGCTGAAGTGACTGTAGCAGTAGCGTTGACACGCTTAGGCAGTTTATTCTGATCCACTGCCTGGTCGGTGATGCGATGAGCGAGGCGTTGGATTTCCTGGATGTTTTCGAGGTTAGCCGACGTCACGTGGCTCTGAATCTCTGGCGCCAAACCCTTGAGATACAACTCAATGCGCTTGTATGGAGGGTCCACCATAGTAGGACACAGAACTGCTCGTTTGACCGTTTCGTATACGCTTCGATCTCCGACCCAATCATTTTCAGATTATACAGCTCGTCTTCCAGCTTGTGAATGTCTTCACGCGTGCAATACTCACGCTTGATGAGTTCCTTAAAATCGTTCCATGGGGTGGCGTTAGCAGCTGCCAACCCTAAGATTTGAACTTGGGCGTTCCACCAAGTTAGTGCTATTCCCTCCAAGGTGCCGGTGGCAAACTTGACCTTGCGAGCCTCAGGGCACTCGCACATCTCGAATACTGATTCTAGCTTCTCGAACCAGTGGAGGAGTCCAACCGCTCCTTCTGTGCCGCTGAAAGAGTTTGGACGACAGTCCATGAAATTCTTGAAAGTGCAGACAGGCTGCTGCGCGTGTTGACCTGCTTGAGCTGCTGCAACTGCCGCAGCAACTTGAGCTTGAACGAGAGCCTCTAGCTGGGCTTGAGTCATGTTGATTCGTCCAGACATGATCTTCATAGTAAAAGTAATGTAAATAAGAGTGGCTCGCGAGTAGGGCGATGACAGAAAAGTATGGGCATATAGGTGTTCTCATGTAATCAAAGCATGTGTATCTAAACGTAATGCGAGCAAAGTTCTAAGCAGTTCTAGCAAACAGGCAATAAACATAAACCTTATTACCTAAGATGTCGAGTCTTGCACGTGGAGCGAAGCGTCGTTGTGGATCGTTGAGAGCACTGTTCTGGTTATAGTCTGGTTTTAATAAAACGTTTTCCCACATTAAAACCTAGTTCTCTATAACCAATGGCTCTGATACCAATCTGTCACACCCCCAAAATCCACACGCGGAGTATCACCGCTTGGAGGCGTGACATGACCAGGATCCTAACCACCAATCATATTGAACATGTAATATAATTAAGTATAGCGGAAGCATTTAAGTAATCCAAACAATAGTATGTTTGATTTAACATAAGTGTTGAAACATCATTCAAGATCCTTTGCCCACAACGACCTGCTCCTCCCTGTGCAAGCTCCATAATGTACCTAAGGTCCTGCAAGGCATGCAGCAAATAATCAACAAACTAGTTGAGCGAGTTCACAGAAAATAAGTTCAGTAATGGAGTAGTATAGCAAACATTTCGTTTGTTTATCTAGTCATGCATCGTATTAGTTCGTTCATTGTTCATGTATAGTATTGATTCGTATCGCGGGCCATTTCGGCATGTATGCGAAGGTTGGGGAAAGTTCCCAAGTATTCTAGACTATGTATATTTGTATCGCGGCCACCCTGGCATGTGTGCGAAGTTTTAGTATATAGTTCGCGGCCTATCCAAGACATGTGTGCGAAGATCAGTCATAATATCGCGGCCAACCCTTGGCGTGTGTGCGAAGATCAGTTCGATTAGTATACTAGTCTAGTCGTATCTCATCATTACCCTTCCTCACCCTGAGGACCATATCATTAAATTCTATCATCTGAGTAAATACGAATAAATAATCCAAAAACCCATTCCCACCCTGGGAACCCCATGCCTTGGCTGTGTGAACTCACCTTGGATTGCTCGGCAGATACACAAAGAGTACAGGTAGCAAGTAAATGATCAACCACGTCCTATCATGGTTTATTATGTAAGTCAGGTTCGGTTCAAGTATCGCACGTATGTATCACATAAGTTACCACGTTGCAAGCATACAAGGATTCATGGTAAACACGTACACGTATCGATAAACAATCTAAGTATTCGTCCCAACCATAACCCGGCCCAATAGTATTCACCCAACTAGCATGTCGGCCCAACAGGTAAGCAGTCCAATAGCATAACAGTCGTACGATTGGGCCCGTGGCAAAGTAGGCCCAAAACAGTGTATGTGTAATAGCCGGTCTCGAGTCGCAACGGGGATCTCGAGTCGCAACCGGGTTACGAGTCACATCAGGAGATTACGAGTCGCAACAGTAGGTTGCGAGTCGCAATGGCTGGTCTCGGTTCATCATGGTCCGGTTACGAGTCGCAACGGGACTCGCAACCATGATTGCGGCTGATGTCGTTGTGGTCTCGAGTCGAGACTGTGGGTTCCCGACTCGCAATCTGAGTCGCAACCATGCGTGTAACAGCTTTTCCTGAATTCCTTAAATAACAATAACAACTAATCCGTGATTTCAGCAAACATATTCAGCAGTTTCGGAAACAGATCAAATACCGAAAATAACAGTTTCATAGCATCTTCAAATTAGCATCATTAACATATTCATGACAGCCTCAAGAACACGTAATCAGATCATCAAACAGACCTAAACCGAAACATGAATCATATTATTGAACTAGCATGCAACCTAGCCGGCTAACATATACTTGGACCGATTAATCATATACGCATCAAAACAATAACAGGAACATAGTGTCCGATTAACATCATGCAAACCGAATTGTATGAATATTATGACATCAAGAACCTTCATTAATAATCATAGCAAGAACCCTAGTTATCACATAATATCATCACAACCAATCAATCCGAAAGCATACAACATACATCATTCAACCAAGAAAACACAAACCACTAACCGATTGAAAGGAGAGTAGGATTGATCCGTGGACAATGATCTCCGATGGGGGAAAGTCCTTGGCTGCCTTCGGTTTGCGAAGAAGAGAGGGAGAGTTTGTGTGTGTTCTTGATTGCTAAGTTGTGTAAAACTAAAACCCTAGAGGTAATGTGTGTATATATGCGTGTGAAGGGAAGTGGGCCGAAACCCCCACTTGGGTTTCCTCATGGTCTCGAGTCCAACCATATGGACCGAGTGGGTTCTTATAAATGTTTCACTAATCGTTCAAGTAGTAACATATGCAATCACATTAAATCACGTAACATGTAACATTTAATCACTCACACAACCGTGTAACACAAAACATATCATGTATTCGTTCAAGTAACATAGTTCTGGAGTACGGGTTGTCACAATTTTCATGTTTAACTTTTTCATGTTCAATTTTAACAGTTTCAATTTGAGCCGTTAATTCTTTAATTCGTTCAGTTGAAGCTTTTACAGTTTTGTCACGACCGAGAATCTGATCCTCAACGCTTCTGACCTTTGCTGTCAGATTTTTAATTTTCTCACCATTGAGGTACGTGACAGTGCTACAAAAATTGCATTCTTTGTTGCAATTTTTGCAATCAGCATTTCCTTCAAACTTTTTACCTGACGCATTTGTCGACGATTTTGGACTGACCTGGTCTTTTGACTCAGACATTGAGTTAGAGTCTACCTCAAGTGCTTTCGCAGCTAGCACTTTGTCAGCCATTTTTCCCAGGTTCTCAGCCGGCAA
This sequence comes from Helianthus annuus, assembly GCF_002127325.2. Classification (NCBI taxonomy): domain Eukaryota; kingdom Viridiplantae; phylum Streptophyta; class Magnoliopsida; order Asterales; family Asteraceae; genus Helianthus; species Helianthus annuus. The sequence continues at coordinate 105,728,612 of NC_035434.2, read as the reverse complement.
CTCCTGCGTAGTATCGATCATGCCGGTATCAATCTGCTTTGCTTTCTCGATCTCTTCTTTTTCTTTCTTTTCTTTCTCTTCTTTGTCCTTTCTCTCTTTTTCTTTTTCTTCTTCAATCAATTTCTCAGTTGGAGTTCCCCACCATTTGTGCTGCCAATACTCATCATCTTCTTTAATCTCCTTGATGATGGCTTCCATATCAAGCGTGCTGTCATCAATCGCAATATTTCCATACTCATCAAGATAGCACTCCCTGTCAGGATCCCATCGTCTCGCTCTCTTAGCATCCCGATAGATACGAGAAATTCTAAGAATTCTGTTTTCAGCAATCATTTTCTGATAACAATACTTCTGCTCTTCAGTACGATCATCTTTCCACGGAATCGGTTCATCGTTACTCGCCATGAATGCGTAACCAGCCGCATCTTCTTCCGGTAGAACCTCTTTGCTCCAATCGTACCCCTCATCATCATAAATCACAACAAGAGCCCTCGATTTGTCTCTGTTATCTTCAGCCTGCTTCAATCTAGGCGGCTCGGATTTATTCTGATGATATATTGCCTTTTTGTAGTAATCGTCTCTAAACGGATTCTCTGACTCATCAGCGTACACATTTCTACATTTACGCTTGAAGTGACCCTTCTGCTTACACTTAAAGCACGTCACCTTGAATTTATCGAAACCCAACTTTGTAGACGGACCACCGATCGTCTTCCTCCCGGTAATTTCCATGAAACACTGAGCACGTCGAACAACACTTGCCATCGCCCAACGGATGTCGATTAGCTCCATTTCTTCGGGATCTATCTGATCGTAGTGTTCTTTCGTCAGATTTGTATTCCCAATCTTACCAGCTACCAATCCTTCATAAGATTCTAACACAGATGCCAAGAAGACCATCTGTTGCTTAGCCGACTCCTCATGAAAATTCTGAGCATTCTTCAAGTCTATTGCAATGTTGCATGAAAACTTTGCATCAGAACGATTTGCAGAAGACGAAGATCCACTATGATAACCACTGTGACTTCCACTGCTTTGACTGCTTTGACTTTCTTTGCTTGCTGAAGAAACATTCTCAGCAGAAAATGCAGTCTTTGGAGAAGTAGCTTTCGGCATCAAGCTTTTTGGATAGTACAAACCCAGATTTTGCTGATAAGATGAGTGATTGACTTTGTACGTTTTCTTCAGTTCTAGCTCATGACTTTCAAGTCTCTCAATCACCAGATCTGGAGTCAACTTTTCAGGAGCAATAGTGTTCCTCAACATGAGCGCATAATATCTCCAATCCACCTCGTCTGGTAATGAGTCGAATAATTTGTCAACCAGTTCTTCATCAGAAAACTTGATTTCATGTCTTTCTAACTCCAGTTTCAGATGACCAAACCTTTCTATCATTTTACAAACTGACTCATTCTTAAGGCAACCAAACATATTGAACTCTTTCCTAAGAAGTTTCTTTTTGCTTTTTACAATTTCAGTACTTCCTAGACATTTCTTTTCAAGCTTTTCCCACAAATCTTTTGCATTTGAATAGTCGATCAAAGAAATGATATCCTCCCGAACTGATTGAAATATCAAAGCTACACACTTTTGCTCTACTACAAATCCATCAATCTCTTCAACCGATCTTAATGCTTCACCATTTTTCTTTCCATTGGCATAACCGCTCTTCAAGCTTTTCCAGCTGGGAAATGCGAATGCCATCAGCCAGTCTTCAAATTTTGTTGACCACCTACTATAATCTTCTATAGCCATCAGGTTCGGAGGTTTATTGAATGTTCCAAATGCACTTTCAGACTCCCAAGCTTCCTTCTTCTTTTCTTTCGGTGGATTCTCGTTCGTGTTGCTTGAAGACGTATCATTGTTTCCAGAATTTCCCGTGAATGCGTATATGTCGCTGAACGGATTCAAGAAAATATCATCCATTTTAGATGTACCTGCAAAATCAATCAACACTTAGAAAAATTTTCGAAGTTTTTGAAAAAACAGTGACAAATAAGCGAATCTATCTATGTAAATGACAGATAAGCGAATCTGATAATCGAATCAGATATGTTCGTATGAGCGAAAGTCCAAAAAGCGAACCACTCGAGCGAATCAGATATTGTTCGTTCGAGCGAACCAGATACTGTCCGAATAAGCGGACCGAATGAGCGAATCTGTCACTTTGCACAAATGAGCGAACCGGAAATGTATGTTCGAGCGGACCTGAATATGTTCGTTCGAGCGAATCTACCAGCGAAAATGTCTGAAAAAGCGGACCAAATTGATTATTACAAGCGAACCTGCTTAGTTATTACAAGCGAACCTGTCAATTATGTCCTAAAAAGCGAATCTCTCGATGTCCGTAAAAGCGGACCTATGTTTTTACCCAGTTTTTACCATTTTTAATCCGAGTTTTGTCCTGAAACTTTCTAGGGTTTGTTGTTTGTATGTTTACACGTTATACTCAATTTTAGACAATTTCAACCGTAGGAACCACTGTAAACCGAAAAAGTATGAGAGAAAGTGAGTAGAAAAGAGAGATTTCTGCATATTCAAGCTGTAGTAGTATGAACTCCTCGTCCTGAGCTCTGATACCACTTGTTGGACCGTGTTCCGACCCTGAAAAGTTAGCCGAGACAGTTCATCTTCATGTATAAAGGCGGAATCAGTATATATGAAGTTACACAACTTGTACTTTCCAATTCCCTTTGTTTTATTGCTTTCTGAAGTAGTTTTGACAGAGTTTCGTTCCACAAGCACACACATACGTCTATATGTACGCTCGAATGATCAGGTATATATAGTGGAGAGTGGTTCGCTCATATGACTGCCATATGAGCGGACCTACTACAATACCTCATGAGCGAACCTACCTGACGACCTAATAAGCGAACCTATCATAACCCTAAGAGCGGACCTGCTACACAATGTACATAAAAGCGAACCTAACTATTAAAATACATATTATGACATTCTAGACCCTCTGTTGACCTATCTTGACCTAAGACTTCTCATAGACGTAGTCAACAGACATTCCATGCATCAACAGTGAGGCATGGGTCGTGGCCCGTTTGTGCACATTATCGTTCGAACTTTCGTGTTACAAATCAACATATTATTGTCGCACCAACTAAGATATAGATCATTTTATTGAATAACATAAATGTAGTTGCCGTGGTATACCCTCCCGGATTCTAAGGAAACAGAAATAAGTTCGGGGTATTACCCTCCCGATATTACATAGGTAAATGGAAATAAATAGAAAACAAAACGATCTTTCTGGTGCGGTGACTGATGTCTTGCTACATGAAGCATTTCTTTAAGTGAATCCCATTCCACATTCTTGGAACGGGGGTGCCATCTATCTTTTCGAGCACGTATGATCCCTTCTCGCTAGCTTCTTTGACCCGGTACGGTCCTTCCCACTTCGGGGTTAGTTTTCCTGATGGCTCGGCTTTGCTTGCGTCATTGCTTCGAAGTACGTAGTCTCCGACCTTGAATTTGTAAAGTTTGGCACGAGCGTTGTAATATTTTTCTATTTTTTTCTTATACCGAGCTTCCTTGATTGTTGCCATGTCGTGGCGTTCTTCTAACATATAAAGATTGGATCAGAGCTCCTGTTTATTTTCTTCCCAGTTCTTGAACCTTTGGTTTGGGAGTCCGATTTCCGCTGGAATTACTGCCTCGGTGCTGTATGTAAGGCTGAACGGTGTTTCTCCGTTGCTTGTCTTATGCAAGGTTCGGTGGGCCCATAACACGTTCGACAGTTCGTTTGCCCAACCCTTACCCTCAGTTCCGAGTCTTCTCTTACTTCCATCTACGATCCGGTGGTTTATCTGCTCCACGCCCGTTTCCTTACGGATGGGCGACCGAAGAGAAGACCTGGTTAGCTTTCACACCAGCGTTTGAACGGATTCTCCGCGAACTGCTTTGCATTGTCGGTCACGATGTAAAGCGGGAGGCCGATGCGGCACATGATTTATTCCAAAAAAGAAACTTGTCACATTATAACCGGAGATCACCGTGAAGGGTCTTGCTTCAACCCATTTAGTGAAGTAGTCTACCGCAACAAGCAGATACTGTGCGCTCCTGCTAGACCGTGGGAAGGGTCCGACGATGTCGACGCCCCACTTCTGAAAAGGCCATGCTGTGGTCACGGGAATCATCTCATTTTTTGCCCGAAGGCTCACTGGCGCGTGCTTCTGACATTCATCACATTGTTGAAGTTCTTTCACTACACTTTCGTGCATTCCGGGCCAATAATACCCCGCATTTTTTACCTTTGTCACGATCATTTTTGGCCCGGCGTGGATGCCGCAGATGCCATAGTGGATCTCCGTTATAATGTAACTCACTTGTTCGGGGCCGAGGCTTTTTTGAAGCCGGCCTAGGAAGGTCTTTCGGTATAAACCCCCCGTCCTGCATTTGGTATTGAAGCGAATTAATCTGCACTTTTCGAGCTTCTTCTTTATCGACTGGTAGAACATCGTGAACTAAGTAGTTTATGATCGGGGTCATCCAGGTTTGGATCGGAGCTTCTACTTGCATGACTTGTGGAATGGCGATTGATGGTGCGGACAGAACTTCAACCCGTACTTCCTTCTCCAGATGGCTGAATGATACCGATGCCAACTTGCTCAATGCGTCAGCTTTCTTGTTTTTGCTTTGGGGAATATCCTCGATCTTGCATAAGTCAAATATTCCCATCGCTTGCTTTACTTGTTCCAGATATTCTATCATGTTGGGCTCTACTGCTTCGTACTCGCCGTTTACCTGATTTGCTACGAGCAAAGAATCGACGTGTGCCACGACGTTTTTCGCTCCGACTTTTGCGGCTAGCCACAGACCAGCCAATAGCGCCTCGTACTCGGCTTCATTGTTGGAGCTTTTGAATTCTAAACGTAAGGCGTATGTTATGTTTATTCCGTCTGGGTCGGTCAGCATTAATCCTGCACCCTCGCCTTCAACGCTCAAAGCTCCACCCGTATATAGCGACCAAGGCTTTTTTTGGAATCTGCTCCGATCCTGCAACTGCTTTATCATCTTCTGGCATTTCCACAAGGAAATCTGCTATCACCTGCCCCTTTAGAGGGCCTTTGGTTCGGAATGTGATGTCGATGGTGCCTAATTCGATAGCCCATTTTGCCATCCGTCCTGATACTTCAGGCCTTCGTCGCACGTGTTGGATTCTGTGGTCAGTACGGACCTCAATTGGATGGGCTTGGAAGTATCGTTGGAGTCTACGTGAAGCGTGTACCAGTGCCAGAGCTAGCTTTTCTAGATTCGGGTACCTTGTTTCATAATCTTTCAACGTTCGGCTGACATAGTAGATGGGGATTTGAGATCCGGTTAGGTGGGCGACTACAACTGCACTGATCGCGCCACGTGACGCAGCCAGAAAAACTGTTAGCACTTCGTCCTTTTCTGGGACGGTGAGAGTTGGTAGTGTGCTCAAACAAGTTTCGAGTTCTTCGAAGGCGTGAGCCGCTTCATTCGACCATTTGAATTCCGACTTGAAGCTTCTTCGTAGTACATCCTTGAAGGGGAGGGATCTATCTGCTGCTTTTGACAAGAACCGATGGAGAGTTGCGAGTCGTCCATTAAAGGACTCGATCTCTTTGACCGAAGTTGGAGGCTTCATTGTATGGACAGCGTCCACTTTGTCGGGGTTGGCTCGCAGACCACGTGATCCCACCATCACCCCTAAGAATATTCCCTCTTCTACTCCGAACATACACTTTTTTAGATTAATCTTCATGTTAATACTTCGGAGTCGGGTGAATTTTTCGAGGATGTCTTTTAGCATGACTTCCTCATTCCTACTCTTAATCAAAATGTCATCGACATACACCTCCAGATTTCGATCGATATGGTCTTTGAAGGCTTTGTTCATTAACCTTTGATACGTGGCACCAGCGTTCTTCAGCCCGAGAGGCATCTTCGTAAAACAGTATATCCCTTCATTTGTGACGAAGGCTGTTTTGTCTTCGTCTTCCACTGCGATTTGTATCTGATGATAGCCTTTGTAGGCATCGAGAAAGCACTTTAATCTAAATGTAGCCACGGAGTCGATTTTTTCGTCGATGTCTGGTAATGGAAAACAGTCCTTCGGGCATGCATTGTTTAGATCTATATAATCGATGCACATTCTCCAGGAGTTGTCCTTTTTTCGTACCATGACCGGGTTGGAAACCTAGGTATGATACCGGACTTCTCGAATGATTCTGGCGTTTAAGAGAATCTTCACATCTTTCGCGATCGACTTGGCTCGATCCGGGGCCATGTGCCTTCTTCTTTGTGCTATCGGTTTGATTGACTCCTTTACGTTTAATCGATGCTAAGCCATAGATCTGGGGACTCCTTGCATGTCAGAGTGCTTGCAGGTGAACACGTCGATCGAGTTGGTAAGCAACTCCTATAGGAGCTTCTTTGTTCATTTTGGGAGTTGGTCCCCGACCGCCACCTGTTGCTCCGGAAATTCCGGGTTGATCGTCCAGAGCTCCGTAGGAACTTCTGACTTTTGAGTGCTTGTTTCTGCTGCATGCTTGACTTCTGCTACGTGTGAGGTTGACTCGGAGAGAATGGTGGCAACCCCAGACTCGGTAGGGAATTTTATGGCCCGTGTATCGTGGAACTGATAGCCCCGAGAGCCCTCAGTCCTGGTCGTCCAAGTATTACGTTGTGTGAAGAATTGGAACCAACAACCAAAAATGTGAGCTGAACTGTTCGATTTTTTTCACCATCTTTGAATGTAGTAGGGAGAGTGATTTGCCCGATTGGGCGAACGACTTCTCCCGGAAAGCTAATCAACGGAGTGGATACTTCAATGAGCTTTTTCTTCGTTAGTGGGGCCAGTTGCTAAAAACATTGCAAGTACATTATCTCAAAGGCGCTTCCTCCGTCTACATATATTCGCCGAACAAGGTGTCCGACAATTATAGCAGAGATTGTAATTGGGCCATCGCGAGCGTCGTCGGGATCGTTCGCCAGAAAATATGTAGGCTGGTGCATCCAAGCTGCCATGTGTTGGTTTGATCTTTTGACACCTCTTGGTTCAGCAGATCGGATCATATTGATTCCGGCTTCAGTGTTCGGGTTGTCGGCTGCGACTGCTAATTTCTTGCCATCTTTTACTTCTTTTACGAGATGGGAGAGTTTGCCGGATCGTACAGCTTTCTCGATTTCTTGCTTTAGTGCCCAAAATTCGTCAGTTGTGTGCCCTTTGTCTCTATGATACTCACAGTACTTTTTGGAATGCTTGTCGGACGTTGGAAGTTGCTTCGGAGGAACAGGGAATCGAGTGGCTTCGGTGCTGAGGATCTAACTCGGCGATTTTGACAGCTCGAAGAAGGTGTTAAACCGTACATGACCCGTTCGGAAATTGTTTCGATCGGACTTTTGGTATGGGCCCCGATTTCGATTCCAGCTACTGTTTCTGTCTTTTGGTTGGGAAGCGTTCCGTCTCCATGATGCGGTTCGAGCCTTTGCGTTTTTTGCTGCTGACTCGTTCGGCTGCCCACAGGCACTCTTTCCTCGGACAAAGGCTCGGGCTCGTTCCATGAGCACCTCTGATGTGCACAAAATGCAACATATAAATTACATCAATTGTGGCATAAACTAACCCTTTTTTAGTACTAATGTTGGAAAAAGTGTGCTTTTGTCTTCCTTTTGTATTTTCAGGATTAAATGAGCTCAAATGAACAAAAGAAGCAAAAAGACAACTAAATCTAACATAAATACAAGAAAAGGAACAAAAGTGGCATGCCCGACCTCTCGACAGCATCTTCCCAAGCAAAACAAAGAAGACAGAAGACTGAACACGCCCCGTGCTCAGTGAGCACGGGGCCGTGCCCAAGGGTCAGTAGAAAAGTCAAACTCCACGTTCTATATGGAGGTATGTTGGCTACCTGGTCGGGGGTTAAGGAAACGGTTTGGTAAGAGTCTTGCCATTGTTCAGTGTATAGATCCTGCAAAGGACCTGGGTCAAATTTAGTAGGACCTCCTTCAATACCCAAAGGTATTGGATGGCGGGGGTCCAAACTCTTTGATCCCCTCATAAGTTAAACTATTAAAACTTTAACCCAGCTACTTAGGACTGTATCCCTGCTGACTCAGACTACTTAGCTGAGGGTAACGTCGCCTTCAAAAGAGGGGCATACCACATTATGCATTAATAACTTAATTAATTATCTTTCAATAATCCGACCCTTTAGGATTGTATCCTTGCTGACTCAAACTACTGGGTTGAGGGTAACGTCGCCTTCAAAAGAGGGGCCTACTACAATAACTAAACTCTTAAATAAGTGCAAAAGTGCGAAAATAATCAAAGGTTACACTACACACGAGTCGGATCCATGTGATTCATCTTGTCTATCTTATTTTATTTTCTTTTTCAGCATTTTAGTTAGTTTTATTTTTGTTAGTTTAAAAACCTTTTTTCTAACATTTTGATTTGATTAGACGTTGAGGATTAATCGGTACTAAAAGCTCTTGTGTCCTTGGATGACCTCGGTATCTTACCAACACTATACTACGTCCACGATGGGTGCAATTGCCCATATGTGTGTTTAGTGTTAGTAAATATCGTGTTTTATAAATTTAAAACTTGGCTAAAAAGTGTAAAAAGGGCTTAAAATATATTCCTAAAACATATTACACCTAACGCACATCAAGTTTTTGGCGCCGTTGCCGGGGACACAAGGATTTTAAGAAAGCTTAAAATCGACGGCCGAATCAGTTTTTCAAAACTTTTTCAAAACGCGCGTGCATTTTTCTGCATTTTAGTTTAGTTTGCATTTACTGTATAGCCTGAACACGGGGCCGTGTTCATTGAACACGGGGCCGTGTTGCATATTTTCAGTTAAACACCCAGATACAGAGTCTGAACACGGGGTCGTGCTCACTGGACACACCCCCGTGCTCAACGAGACCAGTAACTTTTATTAAAACGCCCAGATACAGACCCTGAACACGGGGCCGTGTCCACTAAACACGGGGCCTGTCCAGCCTCTATTTCCGTCTTTGTTTTTGTTTTCTGGTCCCGAGACTCAGTTGTGGTCTGTTGAGTGATCCCTATGGATCAATACTCAGGAGGCTACAACTACACCTATGAGGAGGATGATTACATGAGAGACTATTGCACTAATTGTGGTAATCCGCACTCGGTACAATATTGTAACTTATTTCAACCATCCAATTCATACAACTATTATGAGGAGCCCAGGTACGAGCCATCGACTTCATACACATCCTATGAAGACCAAAGGTATGAACTTTATCCCTCATACTCATATTTTGATGAACCAAGGTATGAACCTTCATACACATACTTTGAGGAGTCAAGATATGAGCCACCACCTTCATACTCTTTTTATGAGGAACCATGGCGTGAACAACACACCTCATATGAGTACTATGAACAACAAAATTACGAACCGTATCCATCATATGCTTAAGATGAAGAAAAATGGTGTGAACCATCTACTTCACATGGGTACTATGAGGAGCCAAGGATCGAACAACCGGATTCAAGCTTTGAGGATCCTGATCCTTTCTCCATCACCGAAGTGGACGATAGGATAATAGAAAAACTTAAAACTATCGAAAGATACATAAAAGAATCTCGCGCAAGGGAAGAGGAGTCTCGCGCAAGAGAAGAATTAAATAAAGAAACCATAGTTGAAGAGTTAAAAATGGAAGAACAAATAAGTGAAAAACCGACACATGAGTTAAACAACGAAAGAGGTGAGGCCGATAATGTTAAAATTCAAGAAGAGTCTAATTTTGAAGAAATTAATCTCTTGTCACCTTCTTTTGAAAATCATTGTTTAGTATCAACTCATGCTAAGTTTTTAAAAGACCTAAACACTAAAGAAAAAATTGACGAAATGGTAAGTGTTAAGTTAATTAATGATCAAACTTCGCTAATAAAAGAAGACCCTTTTGAAATTAACATTACACCGGTTCCATGTTTTTTTTTCAAAATTCATTTATTAGTAACGTCACCATTGATAAGGATCTTTGTGTTAACATAATGCCGAATTACGTTTTCAAAAAATTGAGTATTGGTGATTTTGCTCCACTTCAAATACCCATTTTTCTATCCAATCGGAGAGTAATAAAATCAATCGGAGTAGTTGAGGACGTCTTGGTCCAAACAAATCAAATGGTAATCCCAACCGACTTTGTCATTCTCGATGACGCTCCTCTAGTGTTGGGAAGACCATTTGTAAAAACTCACCAAGCTTTGAAAAACCGGAAGTTTAATAATCTACCTCTTCAATTAGGGGCATTCAAAAGAAGCATAGATCTTGAGCGATCGATGAAATATCCTTTTGGCAACAATGACCCCCTAATTGAAGATGAAGATGAGCCACCCGATATAAGTGAAAAGATTGACCACTTTGTTGAAGAGGAGGTCGCCATAGAACAAACCTTTAAAGTTCTTGATCAAAATGAGCCTCAAAATAAGGAGTCTTCTAAAGACCCGCCCCTTGAGCTCAAAGAATATTAAATATTTTATCAGAGTAAACCACCACATTTTATAATATTAAATACATGGGTAAAACCCAAGTTTTCAGTATACACACTTTTATAGGAATAAATCCTATTTTATTTAACAAAACATCTATTTTATTCTTAGGTAACTTTATTGCCACTTTTCCAAGCCTTCAGTGCTGTCCAGCTGGCTTCTATTTGACTTTCACATATTGTTACCTGAAACACGTTTTAAAAACATTTTGTCAGTGGGAAATACTGGTGAGTGAATCCCAGTTTAAATAAGTTTAAATAAAAAAATCACAGTGAACAGTATTGAGGGTGCATCCGCAATTATATTTGTTTCCAAGTTATATCAATTACCACCACACGGTAATGTCGTTCCGACTTATGGTCATGTTACTCCTTTACCAGGTGGTAACAAATTTTGTATACAAAACCCCAAATTTACCGACTGTAATTGTATTCTTACAAATACTTAATAACTGTTGTTCGCATGGAAAGATATTTAAGGTTTTGTAAAAACAGTTAACAAAAAGATTTACAAAAAGTGGATCAACTCACATTGCTGTTTTAGCGTTTTCAGTAAGGATTTCGTGGGAATAATCTATAAATTACACAAATGCACGTGTGTTAGTATAATAACCCATTTTAACATTAGTAATACCCTCCCCGAGACGGCATTCCAACAACTACGTCGGGCAGAACCATGACAGCCGTTAAGGAACCCTAGATCAATCGGGCAGAGTATCTAATACGTCTCCAGCGGTTATAATACTTACATCGCAGCAGAACCTCGCTATTTGGGGGGGGGGTATTAGACTCGGGTATAATGCCCACTATGTGAAATTTTGAGAGAAAGAACGATTTTTGAACGAGTTTCGACTGAAGCCGATGGCCTCTATTTATAGGGTCTGATCTTGACTCTCTCGCGGCCCGCGTAAGATAAGGCAAAGCCTTACGCGGCCCGTGTTAATGTTGGGTCAACGTGTAGCTTAGCTGGGTCATCACATAGGTCTGCCGGGTGTTGGGCCACGTGGCCGCACCGGGCTTTGCCACATTCTAAGTCTCTCGCGGCCCGCGTAACTGTAAGCTTAAGCTTACGCGGCCCGCCTGAACTAAATATTTCTTGTTTTTTATTTGTTTTTAATGTTATGTTATATTTCAAGCTCGGTTTTCACATACGGGGTGTATTTAAAGACATTGTGGGATATTTTAAATAATTTTAGGGCGTCGGAAAAATTATCGAGGGTGTCGGTTCTCGTTAGGGTTGTTATAATATTACACCTAACGCACATCAACCTCCATGGTTTTTGGTAGATCTTTGTGGAGCTTTTCTACGAGCAGATTATTTCGCACCCCGTGGCAGAATACGGAGACGCGTAGTTGATCGACTGCTCCACTGATCTGCTTGCTTTCTCAATTAAATCGGTCGATGAAATCCTCTCTACCGACTCACCATCACAACGCTTTATGTGGTGGACTTCGTTGATGTCTTTCGAGCAACGTCTTTGTTGGCAAAAATTCTATAAGAAAACTCGCTGAAAATCTTCAAAGTAGTTGATCGACCCTTTCGGTAGTCCGTTGAACCACACTCGCGCCAGACTGGTGAGTGTCTGGGCAAACATATGACACCATGCCAGCATGGGCCATTGTTCGACTTTTACTGCCCCTGCGAAGGCGAACATATGGTCGCCAGGGTCGGACGTTCTGTCATAAAATTTCAGCGTCGGTGGCATTTTTAGCTTTGCCGGGAGTAGGTGTTAGCAATTCTCAACGTGAATTTCGACTGTGCAGTCATTGATGTAGGTTGATACGGCATGATTAGCTCCTGATCATGAGAGTTTAGACCCAAAGATCCCAGGCGAAACCGGTCATATAGACTGTTATTTACTAGAGCATTTGTGAGAGTAAACATGACCTACCATTGATCCGGAGGAGAAAAGTCCCGTGGAGATGGGATTGGCCCCTTGATAAGTACTGCTAAACAGGTTTGCTCGGAGACTCGGTAACATTTCTTGACGTTGTTGCTACTGTCGGAGCTATGTAAATGATAATCAGAGACAAAGGATAATAAAAAAGAACTAAATTTCATTGATTTATTTCTTAGAATTCATCTTTCACGGTTACAATGCATAGATTAAATACAAAACCAAAGACACATAAAAAAGGAAACATAATAATGGAAAATCATGGTAAATAATGGGAAATATGGCAATCCTAAATCACGACAGAATAGGAAACATAATATTTGAATGATTTCTTTTCCTTTTCTTTAACACTCCCCCTCAAGTTGAATTATGGGATTTCCAAAATTCAACTTGGCCATTTGGGTTTTGGCATTTGGTTTTGATTTGGGTTTTTGGGTTTTTGGTTTTTTGGGTTTTTGAGTTTTGGGTTTTGGTTTTGGGTTTTTGGGTTTCTAGTTTTTTTTTTGGGGGTTTTGGTTTTGATTTTTTTTAGCGGAAACGTAATATTTTGACAGGGGCACTTTGCCTTTGAGGGTGCTCAGTGCCAGGTCAAAAGATTTCCTTCAGAAGCTTCACCACCACCATCCTTCTCGGCGCTCTCGTTGCTAGTAGCACTATAGTTGCCTATGGCCGTGGCAACCTTACCCTCTTGATTAGGGTTCTTGGTTTTGTGATTGTCACTCCACCAATCAGGAAATCCCACGATTCTAAAGCACTGCTCTTTGGTGTGTCTCCTCATATCACAGTGACTACATTTCAGTTTGGATTTGTCGATTCGGGATGATGATTTTCCAGTGAAGTCTGACCGCCGTTGCCCCTTAGTGATTAACCCCTGTCCATCGATTTTAGTGGTTCCGTCAGCGACAAGCCCTGCCGCCACGCCGGACTGTGAAGTTTCAGAGATGGTACCAAGGATTCCTTGATGTGTCATCTCTTTCCATACAGCCGCGTAGGCTTGCTCAGCCATGGGGAGGGGATCCCACCGAAGGATTTCTCTTTTGACTGGGTCAAACTTCCTGTCAAGAGCATTCAGGAATTGGAATAATTTTTGTTCAGATCTGATATTGTTATATGTTGCAATGTCAGCAGAGCAGGTCATTGGATTCGGATCCCTTCGATCTATTTCTCCCCAAATGCCTTGTAACTTGATCTAGAAATCTTCTAGGGCCGAGCCGTTTTGCTTGAGTTCGTTTGCTTTGACGTGTAAATCGAAGGTTTGTGGTTTATATTTCCCACTGCTATATGTAACCACCAAGCGTCCCACAACGCCTTCATAGTGGGAAACTCGGTCAGGTTGCTGGCTAACCCTGGTTCAATGTTTTATATGAGCCATGAGAACACGACTAGATCGTCTTGTTCACACTGCTCGTATTCTTCATCTGATGGCTTTGGTGGGCAGGTTTTCCTGTAATATGGCTCAACAGGTTCTTAGATTCCCCCCTATAGCGACTCGAATCATTCGAGCCCATATAGCGTAGTTTTGGCTATTTAGCTTGATACTGATCTTCAGGCTATCGGATAAGGTTTGTTTTGGTGTTTGAGATTGGGTATTAAGGTTAGTTCGAAGAAGATTCGCAAGTTGAATTGCGAGATCGTCATTTTTGGTACGGTTGTTTATGCTATCGTCTCCGGACATGGCAGCTGTGTAAACGATGGTCACTTGAACTCATGTTCAAGGTTTATTAATTACGCTGGATAATCAAAGCCGGGCTGTTCTCTTACCGGAGTATTTATTAAATACACCATGCCACTTGAACTCGCGTTTAAGATTTAACTTCGCCCGAAAAAACACCAATTCCGCTGTGAGAGTTCGTAAATCTGTTGGTTGTATTTGTTCAGGACACATGTACCAGTTGGGGTTTTAATTACGCTGTCAACACCTTTTATCACTCAACAATCAACACCCTTTATCGATTAGAGAAATCTAGAGAGAGACTTAAAAAACAGCGGCGTATTGGAATACCAGAGAGAAAACCACTGGTGCTCCGATCAACACACACTCCTCCGATGACGGTGACACGGATCCGGCGGCGACGATGATGACGTTCCAGTTGCGTGCTGGGTTTGCTGAATCAGAGGATATGGTAACGGATCCGGCGGCAGCGACGATAGATCCGGCGGTTTTAGGGTTTTGATGGGCGGCGGCTAACTATTGTTTAGGTCTATTTACAGACTTCTAGGGTTGTCTTGGTTGAAGTTGGTGAAGAACAGTGGGGAAACTGATTCGATACCACTAAACAGGTTGGATGAAGATCTGAGTTGAGCAGATTTGGTTGAGAACTTCGCCAGAAAATGAAGAACTTCGTCTGATTGGTGATTTCTGGTAATTTATTTCGAGTTTCATTTTGTTTTTGTTTTCGGTTCTCTCTGGTTTGGGATTAGTTGTAGATGATGAGCAAAGTGTTCTAGGATCAGAAACTTTGCTCTAATACCATGTTGTAAATGATAATCAGAGACAAAGGATAATCAAAAAGAACTAAATTTCATTGATTTATTTCTTAGAATTCATCTTTCACGGTTACAATGCATAGATTAAATACAAAACCAAAGACACATAAAAAAGGAAACATAATAGTGGCAAATCATGGTAAATAATGGGAAATATGGCAGTCCTAAACCACGACAAAATAGGAAACATAATATTTGAATCATTTCTTTTCCTTTTCTTTAACAGGAGCTGTCGTAATAAATCCGCATTACGTAATAGGAAAGCGTTATCAAAATCTGGCAGCGGCGTGGAAACGGGAGCAGTAACAGAGGCTGTGACCACGGAGCTCACAGTTGGGAGGACTGTTACTGACCCTGTCGAAACAATAGAACTCACAAGGACTGTGGAGGTGACTGTTGCGGATACAGTATTACCCGCTAGGATATCTTCATAAGATGGGAAAGAAAAATCCATAATTTCAAAGGAGAATGATTGAAAGGGTTAGGTTCTCTGAATTCGAGGGGATGGCGCCACTGAAGACTCACTTACCCGTCGATCTGAGCTAAATGGGATAGAGCCTCAGAAGATCTTTGCTCAAGCCTGAAAGATCACAACAAGAGAGAAAACATACCGTTAGCCTCGTCACAGGGAGGGAGGCCTCTCTGTGACCAAGCTTGGGCGTGAGAATAAGTATCAGAGAAGATAAAATAGTCAGTGAGAGAGAGAGAGTGAGAGTTTAGAGAGAGAAAGTAGCGATTACCCCTTGTGGGAGGCCTTGGATTTATACTTTTTGGGTATGCTGACGTGGCGAGGTAGTTTTGGATGAACCAGTCACTGTCAGGCGGTTCGGGTTGTGGGCCCCGATTTAGTTAGGGAAAATCGTCTAGGTCGATCGTTCCAGTGTGCTTCATCCGACTTGGTTCGATGGCGTCTTGTCTTTGGTGACTTCTGGTCCGACCTTCGATAGGGGTCGATCGGTCTGGTGGTAGACGGTGTTCGGTCCGGTCTAGCACGTATCCGCATCATATATATAATAAAATCCAAAGGAAAAGTTAGGTATTTGATGTATGTAACACCTCGAAAAAATTTCGTCCAATAATGTCTTGACACGTGTCATAAGGTTCCGTTATGTGAAAACATACTTTAGAGGGACTAAAAGTGACAAACAGTGAAAACTATGGAACGTAAGGGTCCAAAGTGTCAACAATGGATAAATAGACTCTATGATAACCCCACATAATGTTTATAACCTTTAACGGATGGTTCATGGATCATACGACGCGGAAATTGCACAAAAGTGAAGTATTTCAAACTATAGGGGCCAAAAGTGTCAACATGTTTAATTTATACCTCTGAGTGAACTTTTGGCAGACCCGAAGCTTTGTAAAGCTAAAATATACTCACTAGAATATGTGGTAAAAATTTCATGAAGTTTCGTCAACGTATGAGAAAGTTATGGCCAAAACCGTACTTAAGGGACTAAAAGCGTCAACGTCGAATTTCATGGCTTTTCGGTTGAGCGCAAAGTTATCCGAGGACATTACCATGTTGGTAAATGTCCTAAGGTTCTTAAAAATCAAGTTTGGAGGTTTACGGGTCAAATTAAGTAGCCGAAACATCGCGTACAAGCTCAGGGACTAAAGCTGCCAAGATTGAAACAAGTTTTGGCTGAACAAGGGTCAGGCGACCCGCCTGGTATGACCCAAGCGGGCCGCGTGGGGCTGCCAGTGACAGAAAATTCGATTTGGGTTGAATTGGGTCCGAATTTGAGTGACAAACAGCTGTATCTCGCCTCCAAAAGCTCCAATCAAGTGCCATGCATGGCTACTACAACAGTAACCCTCATTTCTCAGCTTTAAATCAGATCTTCACCTCATTTCTTGAGCATTTTCATAGTAACCAAAAGCTCTCAATTGCAAGAACTTTCAAGGCAAGCTTTCTGGAGTTAATCTGATCATCAAGGCCGAATCCTAGTGTTCACTAATCACCTATAGGACCTTTGTAAGCTTCCAATTCGTTCTTTAATCCGTTCTTGTTGTGATTATTGCTAAAAGTCAAACTGTTTGTTCATAAGCTTTGACTTTCTGATTAAACAAGCTTCAATCAGTCATTTCTCGAATTGAAACCTGATACATGTTGGTAATATTATGGGAAACAAACCCTCAAAAGGGTACTCTCTGATTCCCACTACATGCATGCTAAATGTCGAGTCAAACCTATTTCTAAAAAGTCAACAGAAGCGATTTTTGTGAAAAATGACATGAATAATGATATAGATGACATGCAATCTGTTTGATCTTCATAGAAAGCTTTATTATGAATATAAGAATGTATTTTATCACGATCAACTCGACGATCTTTAGTGAAAACCCGGATTGGAACCGAAAGTCTTAATAAACGACTTTTTCGCAAACTATCGGTTCGGATCCGTACATGCATGTGTGAGATCTGTATCTTAGAGCATTTTTGACCATTGGCATTTTAGTTAAACTTTCTGGAAATTTTATGTCATAAGTCTATGCTTAGCCGATTCGAATGCATGTTTCCGATTTATGCATAAAGTTGACTATTTTGCCCTTTTTGATATAAAACGTGATTTTTGGAAAAGTGAAAGGATAGAAATCTTTATTTCTAATATATAAACTTGCACCGAAAATTTCGGATCAGTTGGTGGTCCAGATTGTGAGTTATGGCCATTAGCGTAAAACTATATTATAAATTTACATAAACGGCCCTTTTCGCATATGACCTATTTCTGGCCACGTTTTGGTATAGAACTTTTTACCAACTGATGTATTATAATATTCTGGGAATTTTGATGATTTTTAATTAATTTTTGGCTGAACGGATCCTAGATCGCCTAGTCATTTCGGCTTATGTCGGTTTTGACCGTTTTAGCCATAAAATGAGTTTTACACATCCTTTTGACCCGAAACCTTTTTCTATTGATTTTATATGATGAATAAATTATTTTAAGTATTCTGGAAATATAAAAATCTCAGATTTAATTTGAAAACCCGAAAACGCCCTTAAATCGCATATTTAGCGTTTTAAGCGCATATTGAGCGTTATACTTGTTTTAAACATATAAGACATATACCTACTGATGTGTTTAGCATATTTTCATATAAAAACAGTAAGTATAAGTATATGAACTCAGACTTCCAGTTTTGGCACTTTTAGCCCTTGTGAAATTACTAAAATACCCCTGCGGTGCATAGTTTGGTTTTAAATGATAAATTTGATATATGGGTCATACCCTACTGATATAATATGTTATATTAAGTATATTTACTGTATGAACCAGACCCGAAAGTCAGAGTTCTAATTTTACTCTTTTATTATCTTTTAAATGACCAAAATGCCCTTCTAAGGCATAAATTGAGTTTAAAATTATTCCGGGCAATATAGAACATAACTTACTGATATTATATCATATTTAAAGCATATTATATCAGGGAACTTGCATTTGAATCATTTGTCTACCCGTATCGCCCTTTTTACGTTCGGTTCGGTTTACGTAACTAGTTTGCGTAAATTGACCGAAACGGGCCAAACGATATCATTTTTATTTCAAAATCCAGAATGTATTTAGTATACCCATATTATACAAGTATTCAAACTTGTCGGGTCT
Source organism: Helianthus annuus (assembly GCF_002127325.2). Classification (NCBI taxonomy): domain Eukaryota; kingdom Viridiplantae; phylum Streptophyta; class Magnoliopsida; order Asterales; family Asteraceae; genus Helianthus; species Helianthus annuus. Next base: position 105,710,098 of record NC_035434.2, on the reverse strand, counting down.
AAATGACATTCTATCCGGTCTTTCGCTTAATCGTGCGTAAACCGTATCATTCTTAAAACTAACCGGTCAAAGCTTAGGCTTAAATAAAAGACCCGTTAGGAATCTAATAGGTTAATTATAAACCTTTGTTCCAGATTAGGAGGCCCGGTAAAAGCTACCAACACTTATCATTTGTGACTTATACTTGCTCAGGTAAATACATTTTGACTTATTTTCCCTATACGGGCTTGGGGTACGGTATTTAAAATACCGCTTGATCGGGCGCACAAGTCCTGCGCCTTATGGGTGTACAGTCTTGAATAGCTTGTGCGACTTCATTTAAACAGTCTTGTCTTACTTAAAGGCTTTGGGGGGTTATTGACCGTGTCCCGGATATCCTTGGCATTATCTTACGAGATGGCCACGACCAGAGCACGGGGTGTTGGCGTACACCCGACGTGTATAACTCATTAATGTGGTGTGTCATTTAATCTCTAGCCCGGACAGCAGATCCCGGGCCACCAGAGATATAAGTGCATGTAAATCGTTCACAAGTTTATATTATATAATTATCCCAAGTTAATAAAAATATTTATGCCTTGTGCATTTAAATCAATTTTCAATCATTTTCAAAATGAGTCAGTCGATTTGTATTTACCAGTGTAAACTGACGTATTTTTCCCAAAAGGTTAAGTGCAGGTACTATACGAAATAGGCTGGCTGTTTCCTAAGAGCGTCCACTATAGTCTCGCAAGCTCGGACGACAAATATCTGTTGAACTATTTTTATCTCATTTTATTGATCCGCCTGTGGATCCGTTTCAACTACTATGATGTTATTATGTCATTCTATTTAAAAGTTGAAATGTATCTATTCTGCTTCCGCTGTGCATTATTATATTGTGTTGATTGTCTATGACGATGCCAACTACGTCACTGTACCCCACACCGGGCCCACCGGTGACACGTGGAAATCGAGGTGTGACAGGTTGGTATCAGAGCCAACGCTGAGTGAATTAAACACTATCCTAATGTGTTTAATCTCAGTTACACAATTGCACATTCCTCGATTTTCGAGTCTAGACAAAGAACTTAGGAAATGTTCAACATTTCGTTTAATTTATGTTTATTATTTTGCTTTGTCTTATATATTTGTTGTGCAACTTGTTTGACTTTTGACAGGATCATTATGCCGCCACGGATGAGAGATCGAGGAGGATTTGCTACATCCCACGACCATGAGGCAGGGCCCTCACATAGGCGAGCTCCATCCGCCACGCACAACACAGCCGCCAACGACCTTTGGAGGTCTTTCGCCGAGCCTGCTAGACACTCGGTATCCGCGAGCACTTCACCGTCATTACCCCACTCGTTTGGGCCCCACTCGGAGAATGGGCCCCATGGTTCGCATGGATCCTACATACCCTTGCATCAGTCACCGCACCAGTATCCAGCACCAGTCTACCAGGGTTTATATAACCCTGATGCTTTTGTGGATGAGCCAGTGGGTCATAACCCACTTGGACCGGAGGACCACTTTTCTGGTGGTCACGAGATGGACGTCGACGAGGATACGGACCCCTCGCTACCACCGTCAGGTACGCCTAACCATCCGATTGAGATATCGGATGGGTCGCCATTTAGGGGATCACCCTACAATGGTGGGGACAGCTTTCAGGAGAGATTTAAGCAGCATGATTGGTATTACACCCCCAGCCACAACTCTCCGATGCTCCAGTCTCACCAGGTTTCGCCGGTGCACTCGCAGCACCACTCGCAGCATCAGCAGCTTCAGCAGCAGCCGCCTCTACCGCAGGACCTATCTGAGGCCCTATGGCGTGACGTGATCACTCCGTCACCACCGCGGCCACCAGTTTTACCTCCTCCGCCTCAGAGGCCTAGGAGGAACGCGCGCATGTCTACGCGCGGAGGGATTCGCATAGGCACCCCTCCACATGTTGGTAGCAGCCGCTACACGTCTCTTCCCGGGGAGTCCGAGACAGGGGAGTCTCAGCATCCCGTATCGGAGGTTACTTCTGTACCGATCCCGCCTCTGCCGCCGCAGAACTACGGAGAGCCGATTCCGGCTTATGCTAGTGCAGCTCAGTTTAACCCGTTCGAGCATGTTTTCCCTCAGGGTTATGATTACACAGGAGACCCTTATTGGCAAGCTGTGAACTACAGCTCACTCCCACCTAGTGGTCCATTGGGAGACACTTGGGCTGGTGGGCAGTCTACTTTTGGTTACCCTCCGGGTTACCAGCAGCCACCGCAGCCGCAGCCGTACCAGCCACCGCAGCCGCAGCAGTACCAGCCACCGCCACCGGCGCCTATGATGTCGCCGCCGCAGGTTCAGGAAATCCTGCATGGGATTGATAGCATGCGACGTGAGTTTCAACACGAGATGCGAGCTGATCGCCGTCGCACCAGTGGCATGTTCAAGAAGGTGTTTGACCTGCTCAAGGGGAAGAGCAAGAGGGATCATTGAATCCTTCGATTTTTGTCTCATGTACTCATGTCCCTGCGTGGACATCTATCCTTGTACTCTACCCCTGCGTGGGTATATCTATCTTATTCTACCCCTGCGTGGGTATGCTGTTCTGTTGACCCCTGCGTAGGGTTTGCTTTATTTTATTTTTGCTTTTGATGTTATTTATTTAGCCCCTGCGCGGGCATGTTATTCATGTTATTCACGTTATTTCAAAGTCCCGTTTAGGGCAAAGATGTACTAGTTACTTTATTTGAAATTTGAAATGGTTAATTTGAATTTCTCACTTTATTTATATGCATGAATATAATATTAAAATAATGGAAAATATCAATTTTTATTTGATTTGCCATTTTATAAGAATCTTAGTAAGGTATAACCTAGCTTGAATGCCTTATTAACAGGCCTGGCCCTGATGGTAAAACCTGGTTGAAAAGATTCAACTCCCTGTTAACATCTGAAAACATGTTAACATTCCTGGCTAAGCGTGATCTGTAAAATCACACAAGCCACCCTTTTAATATATTATCTACAGATTTTATCTGTATACAAGTCTATTAATGACTTGATACCTACGGGTTATGACTATGTCATATAGTGACAGTTGTGGTTTATGACTCTCTGTCTAGTAAAGGATTATTTGTTTAATTATACAATTTATAATCCTATAAAAATCTAAATTTTATAATTTAGTGATTGTCCATGTGACTAGGCCTATGGTGCCAATATATACATTTTCATTCCTTGATTGCTAATAAGAGCCTGAATGAAATTTATTAAATTAACTGCTAAGGTTATTGATACCATGGTTAATAAATCGTCTAGAACGATAATACTGTTAGGTTCTAAATTAGACCTTGTCCTTTATTGTAGCTTAAAGCTACAATGGCCAAATCGAAGGAAACCAACAGTCATTCTGGGGAACACTCAGATAATGCAAAGATTCACGTTACCGGTGCAGAGTTGCAAGCACTGATAGATAACGCTGTTGCCAAAGCTATGGATAGGCAATTCAGGGAATCTAGTGGTACTCGGAGTAGGACCCGAACAGAAACACACGCAAAGCCCAAGACTCATTCTGAGGCTCATAGTAAGCCACCCTCTAAAAAGAGTGAGCCGAAGAAAGCTGAGGATGATAATCACTCCTCCAACCACAGCAGCGTCCCAAAGCAGGAGATTAAGCTGAAGCATGACACGTACAGCAGGTCCTGTACGTACAAGTATTTTGTGTCTTGCAAGCCCAGGGATTTCACTGGGGAAAAGGGAGCCGTCGATTGTATGACGTGGATTGATGAGATGGATACTGTGGTTGATATCAGCGGGTGTGTTGATAGGGATGTTGTGAAGTACGCGTCCCAGTCGTTCAAGGGAGACGCGTTAGCATGGTGGAAGTCGCTTCTACAAGCTACTGGAAAGACCGCTCTGTATAGCATGACTTGGGATCAGTTTGTGGCCCTGATCAAGGAGAACTTCTGCCCGCAGCATGAGGTTGAAAGAATTGAATCGGATTTTGTATCCTTAGTTATGAAGAACCTCGATTGTCAAGCGTATCTTACGACATTCAACACCTTATCCCGGTTAGTGCCTTATTTGGTGACCCCGGAGCCGCGAAGAATTGCTCGATTTATTGGGGGTCTGGCACCGGAGATAAAGGCAAGCGTCAAAGCTTCAAGACCTACTACATTTAGATCCGTAGCAGATCTATCCCTCTCCCTCACTCAGGATGTGGTAAGATTGAGAGCTATGAAGAGCTCTGAGGAGAACAAACGGAAACGTGAGGATGACACCTCACGAAGGTCTGAGAAACGACATAGAGGGAACAACGACCACAGGAAAGGGTCGGGGTCTAGGAAAAGTGATCATCAGTCGGGTGAGAAACCCAGATGCAAGATCTGCAGGAGGCACCACTTTGGGAGATGTCGTTTGGAGACGAAATCCCAGTCTTCAGAAAAACGATGTGGAATCTGCAAGTCCACAGATCATAAAGCTGTGGATTGCAAGAAAATGAAGGATGCAACTTGCTTCGGTTGCAACGAGAAAGGGCACATTCGGCCCAACTGCCCGAAGAATGCGAAGAAGGTTGATGATGGAAAGAAGACTAATGCGAGAGTTTTCCGAATGGACGCTAAGGAAGCAGTCCTTGACGACAACGTCATTACCGGTACGTTTCTTGTAAATGATGTTTTTGCTAGAGTCTTGTTTGATTCAGGAGCCGATAAGTCGTTTGTAGATGATAAGTTTTGTAAATTGTTGAACCTTCCTGTTAAAACCTTAAGTGTGAAATATGAGGTGGAATTAGCCGATGGAACCTTAGAAACCGCCTCGACTGTTCTAGATGGATGTGTTATATCCATTAGGAATCATTCCTTCCCGTTATCCTTGCTTCCCTTTAAGCTAGCTGGATTCGACATAGTGATAGGCATGGATTGGTTGTCGAGTAACCAAGCCCAGATTCTGTGCAATAGAAAGCAAGTAATAGTTAAGACTCCGTCTGGTGAGTCACTTACTATTCAAGGAGATACCCAGCATGGATTGCCTGAGCAAGTGTCCATGCTCAAAGCATCCAGATGCATGCAGAAAGGATGTGTCATTTATATGGCACAAGTTACCATTGATGAGCCGAAGCCGAAGATTGAGGATATCCCTGTTATCTCGGAATATCCTGAAGTTTTTCCTGAAGAGCTACCCGGGTTGCCACCGGATAGACAAGTGGAGTTCCGGATAGACATTATTCCAGGTGCAGCACCTGTAGCAAGAGCACCATACAGATTGGCACCAACGGAGATGAAGGAGTTGAGGACGCAGTTGGATGATCTATTAGCTAAAGGTTTTATTAGACCTAGCTCATCTCCTTGGGGAGCGCCAATCTTGTTCGTTAAAAAGAAGGATGGATCGATGCGTCTGTGCATCGATTACCGTGAGCTTAATAAGGTCACTATCAAGAATAGGTATCCGTTACCCAGGACCGACGATCTGTTCGATCAACTGCAAGGAGCAAGCTACTTCTCAAAGATTGACCTCAGGTCAGGTTATCATCAGTTGAAAGTCAAAGAAGAAGACGTACACAAGACAGCGTTTAGGACTCGTTATGGACATTACGAGTTCCTAGTGATGCCGTTTGGGCTCACTAACGCACCAGCCGCGTTCATGGATCTCATGAATCGCGTCTGCAAACCTTATTTAGATAAGTTCGTCATCGTCTTCATTGATGACATTCTTATCTACTCGAAGAGCCAAGCTGATCATGAGAAACACCTTCGTTGTATTCTCAAACTTCTGAATCAAGAGAAGCTTTATGCCAAATTTTCGAAGTGTGAATTTTGGCTTCGAGAAGTCCAATTCCTTGGACATGTTGTAAGCAAGCGTGGTATCCAAGTAGATCCCGCTAAAGTAGAAGCAGTCATGAACTGGCAGGAGCCGAAGACTCCTACCGAGATTCGCAGTTTCCTCGGATTGGCAGGATACTATAGGCGATTTATCGAGAACTTTTCAAGAATTGCTGCGCCCCTAACTTCGTTGACTCGTAAGAAGATTAAGTTTGATTGGGGCCCTAAGCAGCAGGAATCCTTCGACATTCTAAAGAAGAAGTTAAGCAATGCGCCAGTATTGACATTGCCCGATGGAATAGAGGAATTTGTGGTGTACTGTGACGCATCACATACTGGCATGGGCTGTGTACTCATGCAGAAAGGCAAAGTCATTGCCTACGCTTCTCGCCAGCTAAAGGTGCACGAAAAGAACTACACCACCCACGATTTGGAATTGGGTGCAGTTGTATTTGCTTTGAAGTTATGGAGACATTACTTGTATGGAACCAAGTGCATAATTTATTCGGATCACAAGAGTCTTCAGCATCTGTTCAATCAGAAGGAATTGAACATGCGTCAAAGGCGATGGATGGAAACTCTCAATGATTATGACTGTGAGATAAGATACCATCCAGGCAAGGCAAATGTGGTTGCCGACGCCTTAAGCAGAAAAGAAAGGGTTAAACCGATCAGAATCAATGCCAAGCGCATTGAGATAAGAAATAATTTGAATGAAAGGGTGTTAGCTGCACAGAAGGAAGCTGTGCTGGAAGCTAACTATCCTGCAGAAAAGTTGGGAGTAACTAAGGAGCAGTTATCCCACGACAAAGATGGAATGCTACGACTAAACGGACGAATATGGGTTCCAGTTTATGGAGGACTTCGGGATGTTATCCTCCAGGAAGCCCACAGCTCTAAATATTCCGTTCATCCTGGAGCTGATAAGATGTACCAGGATTTGAAATCAAACTACTGGTGGATTGGTTTGAAAAAGTCCGTGGCCGAGTATGTGGCCAAATGTTTGACTTGTGCGCAAGTCAAGGCTGAGCATCAGAAGCCGTCAGGTTTGCTTCAACAACCTGAAATTCCCAAATGGAAATGGGAAATGGTGACAATGGATTTTATCACCAAGTTGCCGAAGACGAAAAAGGGAAATGATACCATATGGGTCATAGTAGACAGACTGACTAAGTCAGCTCATTTTCTACCCATCAAAGAGACGTATAGCTCAGATATGTTAGCTCAATTATACGTCGATAAGATAGTAGCGCTACATGGTATACCTATATCTATTATCTCCGATAGAGATACTAGATATACGTCACATTTTTGGAAAAGTTTCCAACAGTCGTTGGGCACTCGTTTGAATTTTAGTACGGCTTATCATCCTCAGACTGATGGTCAGAGTGAGCGTACTATTCAAACTCTGGAAGACATGCTTCGTGCATGTGCGATCGACTTAGGTGGTAGTTGGGATAAGAACTTACCACTGATTGAATTCTCCTACAACAATAGCTACCATTCCAGCATAAAGGCTGCGCCTTTTGAGGCCCTATACGGTAGGAAGTGTAGATCGCCCATTTGTTGGGCAGAAGTTGGAGATGTCCAGTTGTCTGGACCAGATATCGTCTTTGAGACGACAGACAAGATCGTTCAGATCCGTGATCGTTTGAAAGCTGCCAGGGATAGGCAGAAAAGTTATGCGGATCCTAAGCGCAAGGATTTTCACTTCGATGTGGGTGAAAAAGTATTGCTCAAGGTATCACCTTGGAAAGGTGTGATGAGATTTGGAAAGAAAGGCAAGCTGAGCCCGAGATACATAGGACCTTTCGAGATTATCGAACGTGTCGGGTCAGTCGCTTACAAGTTAAACTTGCCTGAAGAGCTTAGTGCTATTCATAATGTGTTCCATATCTGTAATTTGAAAAAGTGTTTCGCTGACGATTCACTGGTTATACCGCATACAGATATACACATAGACGAAAGTCTAAAATTTGTGGAAAAACCTTTGTCGATTGAGGATCGACAGGTAAAGAAGCTTCGAAGGAAGCACGTGCCTATTGTTAAGGTCAAGTGGGATGCCCGTAGAGGTCCCGAATACACGTGGGAAGTGGAATCCACGATGAAAGAAAAATATCCCCATTTGTTTGAATAAATCTCGGGGTCGAGATTTCTTTTAAGGGGGTGAGGATGTAACACCTCGAAAAAATTTCGTCCAATAATGTCTTGACACGTGTAATAAGGTTCCGTTATGTGAAAACATACTTTAGAGGGACTAAAAGTGACAAACAGTGAAAACTATGGAACGTAAGGGTCCAAAGTGTCAACAATGGATAAATAGACTCTATGATAACCCCACATAATGTTTATAACCTTTAACGGATGGTTCATGGATCATACGACGCGGAAATTGCACAAAAGTGAAGTATTTCAAACTATAGGGGCCAAAAGTGTCAACATGTTTAATTTATACCTCTGAGTGAACTTTTGGCAGACCCGAAGCTTTGTAAAGCTAAAATATACTCACTAGAATATGTGGTAAAAATTTCATGAAGTTTCGTCAACGTATGAGAAAGTTATGGCCAAAACCGTACTTAAGGGACTAAAAGCGTCAACGTCGAATTTCATGGCTTTTCGGTTGAGCGCAAAGTTATCCGAGGACATTACCATGTTGGTAAATGTCCTAAGGTTCTTAAAAATCAAGTTTGGAGGTTTACGGGTCAAATTAAGTAGCCGAAACATCGCGTACAAGCTCAGGGACTAAAGCTGCCAAGATTGAAACAAGTTTTGGCTGAACAAGGGTCAGGCGACCCGCCTGGTATGACCCAAGCGGGCCGCGTGGGGCTGCCAGCGACAGAAAATTCGATTTGGGTTGAATTGGGTCCGAATTTGAGTGACAAACAGCTGTATCTCGCCTCCAAAAGCTCCAATCAAGTGCCATGCATGGCTACTACAACAGTAACCCTCATTTCTCAGCATTAAATCAGATCTTCACCTCATTTCTTGAGCATTTTCATAGTAACCAAAAGCTCTCAATTGCAAGAACTTTCAAGGCAAGCTTTCTGGAGTTAATCTGATCATCAAGGCCGAATCCTAGTGTTCACTAATCACCTATAGGACCTTTGTAAGCTTCCAATTCGTTCTTTAATCCGTTCTTGTTGTGATTATTGCTAAAAGTCAAACTGTTTGTTCATAAGCTTTGACTTTCTGATTAAACAAGCTTCAATCAGTCATTTCTCGAATTGAAACCTGATACATGTTGGTAATATTATGGGAAACAAACCCTCAAAAGGGTACTCTCTGATTCCCACTACATGCATGCTAAATGTCGAGTCAAACCTATTTCTAAAAAGTCAACAGAAGCGATTTTTGTGAAAAATGACATGAATAATGATATAGATGACATGCAATCTGTTTGATCTTCATAGAAAGCTTTATTATGAATATAAGAATGTATTTTATCACGATCAACTCGACGATCTTTAGTGAAAACCCGGATTGGAACCGAAAGTCTTAATAAACGACTTTTTCGCAAACTATCGGTTCGGATCCGTACATGCATGTGTGAGATCTGTATCTTAGAGCATTTTTGACCATTGGCATTTTAGTTAAACTTTCTGGAAATTTTATGTCATAAGTCTATGCTTAGCCGATTCGAATGCATGTTTCCGATTTATGCATAAAGTTGACTATTTTGCCCTTTTTGATATAAAACGTGATTTTTGGAAAAGTGAAAGGATAGAAATCTTTATTTCTAATATATAAACTTGCACCGAAAATTTCGGATCAGTTGGTGGTCCAGATTGTGAGTTATGGCCATTAGCGTAAAACTATATTATAAATTTACATAAACGGCCCTTTTCGCATATGACCTATTTCTGGCCACGTTTTGGTATAAAACTTTTTACCAACTGATGTATTATAATATTCTGGGAATTTTGATGATTTTTAATTAATTTTTGGCTGAACGGATCCTAGATCGCCTAGTCATTTCGGCTTATGTCGGTTTTGACCGTTTTAGCCATAAAATGAGTTTTACACATCCTTTTGACCCGAAACCTTTTGATACTGATTTTATATGATGAATAAATTATTTTAAGTATTCTGGAAATATAAAAATCTCAGATTTAATTTGAAAACCCGAAAACGCCCTTAAATCGCATATTCAGCGTTTTAAGCGCATATTGAGCGTTATACTTGTTTTAAACATATAAGACCTATACCTACTGATGTGTTTAGCATATTTTCATATAAAAACAGTAAGTATAAGTATATGAACTCAGACTTCCAGTTTTGGCACTTTTAGCCCTTGTGAAATTACTAAAATACCCCTGCGGTGCATAGTTTGGTTTTAAATGATAAATTTGATATATGGGTCATACCCTACTGATATAATATGTTATATTAAGTATATTTACTGTATGAACCAGACCCGAAACTCAGAGTTCTAATTTTACTCTTTTATTATCTTTTAAATGACCAAAATGCCCTTCTAAGGCATAAATTGAGTTTAAAATTATTCCGGGCAATATAGAACATAACTTACTGATATTATATCATATTTAAAGCATATTATATCAGGGAACTTGCATTTGAATCATTTGTCTACCCGTATCGCCCTTTTTACGTTCGGTTCGGTTTACGTAACTAGTTTGCGTAAATTGACCGAAACGGGCCAAACGATATCATTTTTATTTCAAAATCCAGAATGTATTTAGTATACCCATATTATACAAGTATTCAAACTTGTCGGGTCTAAATGACATTCTATCCGGTCTTTCGCTTAATCGTGCGTAAACCGTATCATTCTTAAAACTAACCGGTCAAAGCTTAGGCTTAAATAAAAGACCCGTTAGGAATCTAATAGGTTAATTATAAACCTTTGTTCCAGATTAGGAGGCCCGGTAAAAGCTACCAACACTTATCATTTGTGACTTATACTTGCTCAGGTAAATACATTTTAACTTATTTTCCCTATACGGGCTTGGGGTACGGTATTTAAAATACCGCTTGATCGGGCGCACAAGTCCTGCGCCTTATGGGTGTACAGTCTTGAATAGCTTGTGCGACTTCGTTTAAACAGTCTTGTCTTACTTAAAGGCTTTGGGGGGTTATTGACCGTGTCCCGGATATCCTTGGCATTATCTTACGAGATGGCCACGACCAGAGCACGGGGTGTTGGCGTACACCCGACGTGTATAACTCTTTAATGTGGTGTGTCATTTAATCTCTAGCCCGGACAGCAGATCCCGGGCCACCAGAGATATAAGTGCATGTAAATCGTTCACAAGTTTATATTATATAATTATCCCAAGTTAATAAAAATATTTATGCCTTGTGCATTTAAATCAATTTTCAATCATTTTCAAAATGAGTCAGTCGATTTGTATTTACCAGTGTAAACTGACGTATTTTTCCCAAAAGGTTAAGTGCAGGTACTATACGAAATAGGCTGGCTGTTTCCTAAGAGCGTCCACTATAGTCTCGCAAGCTCGGACGACAAATATTTGTTGAACTATTTTTATCTCATTTTATTGATCCGCCTGTGGATCCGTTTCAACTACTATGATGTTATTATGTCATTCTATTTAAAAGTTGAAATGTATCTATTCTGCTTCCGCTGTGCATTATTATATTGTGTTGATTGTCTATGACGATGCCAACTACGTCACTGTACCCCACACCGGGCCCACCGGTGACACGTGGAAATCGGGGTGTGACAATGTAGCTCAACGTCTAAAGAATTGCGACCTGGATGAGCAAAAATGGTGGGAAGCATATTTAATAACAATAAATATAAAGAAAGAATTCGCTAGAAAAAACGTAACCAAAAGAGTGTAGTGAATAAAGTATTCAAATGTTTATCGACTTTTGTCACACACTTTTAATTTGCATTTGTTTAGTTTTTCTTTTTTAATGTTAATAGGACAATTAAAACAGCCTAGGTAGATTAAAAACACTTGCTATGTTGCGCTAAACAAATAGTGAATGAAAATTTAAAACATAAAATTAAAACAAACTAAGAGTTAAATATGAAAAAAAGAAAATATCTTTTAACTCTTCTAATATAATTTACGTTTGTAAATACGTGACAATAGTAGTAAAAATATTATAACAAGGCGTATGTTAAAAAACCACCCGTGAAACTAAATACAATTAATACTACATACAGAATAAAGGACTAACAACATAAAAATATAACGTACGGAGAAGAAATTGTACTTGTACGCAACACAAAGACATGTTCCATAAGTTACCAGTACAATAATCCGACATAATTCACATAGTTACAGATAAATAACATATTTACCTAAAAGGAAATAATCGTTGCTTGTAATGATAACCCCAGCTCTAAATGTAACACAAACACATTGTATTTAGTTATTTGGGTGTCAAACCACACTTTTTTAAACAAAACAACCACATAATTTAAACATGTTATAACTAACAGTGAAGCTATAGGTGGGCCAGCATGGTATAGCCCAGCTCGTCAGAGGGTTTTGTCTTAGAGCTTTCCTCCTAGAGTCCTAGGTAGGTCGCCGTTTGATTCTCACTACATGCAAAAAGTAAAAATATGGAGCACACATTAATAAAATATAGATATATTTGGAATGTAAATATGTTATGTGATTTTGTAAATCTCTTCATGAGAATAGAAGATATGTATGATTGTATATATATGATCGATTAATGAATGAAGGAGGCAAGGTTTACAATTCTAATATGGTATCAAACCATTAAACCCTAAATCGATCCTTCTCTCATCCCCACCCCCCTTTACGCAACTTCTGATCATCTCCCTCCTTCACCTCTGTCCTCATGTCATCTCCTATTCATCCCGCTGTTATCGTCACAAACATCAAAGCACTAATCCCTATTACTCTCGACATCGAGAACGGCCATTATACAGCTTGGTCGGAGTTATTTAAAATTCATTGCATGTCGTATGATGTATATGATCATCTTCAGCAGAAGAAAACCAATGAGACATCCTCCTCATCCGATAAAGACCAAGCTAAAGATAAGACTACTTCTTCTCCATCGTGGGAACGTCTCGATTCCATTGTATTACAATGGATTTACAGGACGATTTCCACTGATCTCCTACACACTATTCTGAAGCCCAACACCAACGCATACGCTGCTTGGATGGCGTTGGCAAATATTTTTCAAGATAATAAGGCCACGCGTACCATCGACCTTAATAACAAGTTTGCCAACACACGTCTTGAACAATTTCCTTCCATGATGGCGCACTGTCAGGTGCTCAAGGTAATCTATGATCAACTCACTAACGTTGGTTCTCCCATCACTGAGGAACAATTGGTCTTACAAGTCCTCATGGGGCTTACGGATCCATACGAGAGTACGGCTACTATTATTCAACAAACCAGTCCCTTACCGGACTTCTATGAGACCCGATCAAGGCTATGTATGGCTGAGACACGCAAAGCAAATCAAGTTCGCAACACAGCTTAAGCCGCTGGCACTGCTCTTGTGGCGTCTTCAGACACTCGTCCTCCACCAGCTTCTGATAATCAGGACTCTCGGTCAGTTTCCAGTCGATACGAGGCTCGCTTCGATTCAAATCGAGATCAAAACACTCGTGGAAGAGGTTGCGGCCGCGGTCGTGGACGCGGACGCGGTGGTTCAGCAGGTAGGGGACGCGGTAATTCTGCTCAACAGTTCACGGGTCAGCATGGGAACCCGCCATGGCCTTTTGGCTTCAACTCTTGGGCCGGCCCAACTACTTCCTATTCTTGGGCTCCATAGAATACTGTTCCCCCATGTCCGTATCCCACAGTTCCTCGGCGAACAACACCCACCAATGCCAGTATCCTAGGCCCGCGTCCAGCTCAATCGTATGCGGCAAACTGTGCTCCGACTGAATATGATCAGCCCGTCTACACTATGGATACAGGTGCGACTTCGAATATGACTCCCCTTCCTGACAATTTCTCTTCTTTTTTTTAATGATGGCATTTTTAAAAATATTCTTGTGGGTAATGGCAAAACTATTCTGATTTTTGGACATGGCAATCAAACTCTAAAACCACCTTTCCCCCCTTTTAAATTAAATCAAGTTCTCTATGCTCCTTCACTAATTAAAAACTTGATTTATGTTCGCCGTATTACAACTGACAATCATGTTTCTATTGAATTTGATCCGTTTGGTTTTATTGTGAAGGACCTCAAGACCCGGACCCCTATCTTACGATGCAATAGTCCGGGGGATCTCTACACACTTGATCCTACACATATTACTAAGTTCACCACACCATCCACTTTTGCAGCCATCTCACAAGATATCTGGCACCAACGTCTCGGTCACCTAGGATCAAATTTACTTCAGTCTTTAAAACAATCTTAATTTATTCATTGTAGTACTGTGAAACCTAAATTTTGCCAGTCATGTGTTTTTGGGAAACAAGTTAAACTACCTTTTATTGATTCATATAATTCTACTTTTATGCCTTTTGATATTGTTCACAGTGATCTTTGGACCTCCCCCATTCTCAGTAATGGAGGTCATCGTTACTACATTTTGTTTCTTGATAATTACAGTAATTTTCTATGGACCTACCCTCTTGCTAATAAATCTCAAGTTTTCTCTACATTCTCTACCTTTGCTAAACTTATTACCACTCAATTTAATCTCAAAATTAAACAATTTAATTGTGATAATGGACGAGAGTACGACAACTCCTCGTTTCAACAATTTTGTAATCAAAATGGCATGCAATTTCGGTTCTCCTGTCCTCATACTTCTTCTCAAAACAGCAAAGCTGAACGGAAAATACACACCATTAACAATCTTATTCGCACAATACTAGCTCAAGCGTCTCTTCCTAATACCTATTGGCATCATGCCTTGGAGGTTGCCACATACCTTCTCAACATCTTACCTAGCAAACTTCTAACTCCCCCACTCAACGTTTATATCTCACTCGTCCTTCCTATGATCATCTCCGAGTTTTTGGGTGCCTATGTTTTCCTCTCATACCATCTACAACCATCCATAAATTGGATTATCAATCGATGCCTTGTGTTTTTATCGGGTATCCTCCTAACCACCGTGGCTACAAGTGTCTTGACTTGGCCACTCATAAGATTATTATTAGTCGTCACGTTATTTTTGATGAAATAACTTTTCCGTATGCCAATCGTTCCTCATCGGACCTTCGGTCCTATGAATTCCTTAACACTTCTACACACCCTCTACTGTGGACCAACTCTTCCTATCATGCTGCCTCCACCCATCTTGATAGTCCACAACCGCTAACACCCCCTAGCCCACATCGTATTCCTTCTCATCAGCCCAACCCCCATGGCCCAACTCCCTCAAATAACCCTCACGGCCCTTCTCTCAGCTCCTCTCCTTCGGTTCACTTCAACAGTCCACCCATTACCACTCCACCCGAGCCCACGTCTCCTCAGCCCACGTCTCCTGTCCATTCGGCCCAAACCCCTCTTGTTCCACCTCCCATCACCCAACCCGATACCTCTCCACCCATTTTATCCATCCATTTGGCCCAAATAAATCCCGCCTCTTCCACAACCCAAACTGAGAACACTTCACAACCTTCCCACACATGGAATACTCCACCCCCCTCTACCTCTACTCGCACTATGCGTACTCGCGCCAGGGATGGTATCTCCAAACCACGACGCTTTCTAAACTTGTTCACCACTACCGTTGTTTTGTTACCCGAAACTACCAAAGATGCCTTGTCTGTTCCGGAATGGTTTAATGCCATGACCCTCGAGTTTAATGCCCTTATTAAAAATAAGACATGGGAACTTGTCCCTCGACAACCTCACATGAATGTGTTACACAGTTTGTGGTTGTTTCATCATAAATACAAGTCGAATGGTACATTAGAACGGTACAAAACACGTTTGGTTTGTGATGGGAGTATTGATTGTGGCGATACTTTTAGTTCGGTTGTTAAACCGACTACTATACGTACCGTTTTATCACTTGCTTTGTCTCAATCATTGAAGATACATCAGTTGGATGTCATAAATGCGTTTCTAGACGGTAATTTACATGAGACGTTTTATATGTATCAGCCGATGGGTTTCCGGCATAAACACTTTCCTGATCAGGTATTTCTTCTCAAGAAGTTACTTTATGGGTTGAAACAGGCGCCACATGCATGGTACCAACAATTTACTGATTTTGTCATCTCTATTGGGTTTCGACAGAGTCGTTATGATCACTCTTTGTTTGTTTATCATCATGGTACTGATGTGGCCTACTTACTCATCTATGTCGATGACATTATTCTTACGACATCTACGGACTATCTTCGGGATCGTCTTATGTGTCGATTAGGTGATGAATTTGCCATGAAAGATCTCGGCCCTCTTAGTCATTTTCTTGGAGTTCAAGTTACTCGAATGGGGAATTCTATGTTTCTTTCTCAGCAACAATACACTAATGACATTATTGAACGGGCCGGTATGACTTCTTGTAACCCGGTTGCTACACCCGTTGACTGCAATCCGAAGCTAAGTGCCACATCTAGTCCCGAGTTTGACTATCCAACTCAGTACCGTAGTTTGGCAGGTGCACTTCAATATTTAACCTTTACTAGACTTGACATTAGTTATGCGGTTCAACAAGTGTGTATGTACATGCACTCTCCTCGTCTTGATCACTGGAATGCTCTCAAACGTGTCATTCGTTACTTAAAGGGCACTACCTCCTTTGGGCTTACTTTGGGCTCCGTTGGTGATTTCTCTCTTCGTGCATACACGGATGCGGACTGGGCCGGGTGTCCTAACACACGTAGATCTACATCCGGGTACTATGTTTATCTTGGCTCTACTTTATTGTCCTGGTCTTCCGAGCGTCAAGCCGTTGTTTCTCGGTCTAGCACTTAAGCTGAGTATCGGGGTGTTGCAAATGTGGTTGCAGAATTTTCCTGGCTTTGCAATCTTCTATTGGATATCTACAAACCAATGCGTAAGGCTAGCATTGTTTTTTGTGACAATATTAGTGCTGTGTATCTTTCAGGGAATCCGGTTTAACATCAGCGTACTAAACACATTGAATTAGACATACATTTTGTTCGTGAACTCGTTCAGTGTGGACAGGTCCGCGTCTTACATGTTCCATCCAGATTTCAAATTGCGGACATTTTCACTAAAGGCTTGCCTCGTATTTTATTTGATGATTTTCGGTCCAGTCTCAACATTCGGCCACCTCAAGCTTCGACTGCGGGGGTGTAATAGAATATAGATATATTTGGAATGTAAATATGTTATGTGATTATGTAAATCTCTTCATGAGAATAGGAGATATGTATGATTGTATATATATTATCGATTAATGAATGAAGGAGGCAAGGTTTACAATTCTAATACACATCTCTGGACATAATCGAACTTGGGGTAAGGAGAGGTTGGCATGTGTTAGAAACCTTTGGAAGAGACATCGCTGCCACCGAGCTAACACCGTTAAAAAAGGGAGTCTAGAGATGGCAACACACCAAATAATCCAACAACACCAAATGTGTTTCTTTTGAAAAGAAATTCATTTTTATAATTTTACGTATTTTAGGAAATTCCAATTTTATTTTTAGATAAATTCCAAACATACACAAATATATATGATTCATATTAATAATAACTAGTTTTATACACAGCGCCGCGCTGCGGCATGCTCAACCAAATCATTTTTGGTGTGATAACTTGTACGTATTTCAATACCACTAATAACTCGATGACGCTAAACTGAATTATTCTTGGTGTAATAACATGATATGCAAATGTACTTTTAACAAACACACATTTTCTTACACTCTCATTCCATATGGATACTTCTTAACTTCAAAGTTAATAATAGGCCTTGGGAAAAAAAGTGCTCTTTTTATCATTTTACATGTCGTATTCCTTCTAGCAACTAAGAGCCAATCTGATACTCAGCTGTTTGATTTTGCAAGAGCATGAATTCATAAACACATAGTAAAATAACTACTGAAAAGATTCTGTAGGCAACTCTTATGGAAAAGTATGAATCAAACCAAAACCAATTCTAACAAAAAACAAAAAAAAGGCTACATTTACAGTCTGAAATTAATCATATAATAACCTGAGAAACTATAATCAATTCTTTGTTCAGCAATGTGGTGAAAAGGATGTTTTTTTTAATTTCATCATCTTTCATAATCATCTTTCACAATAACTTCCTGCGGTTACCTTAATCGACAGGGGATTGTGTTGAGAAAGTCTAATTAATTCATTGATGCAACAATCTAATTAATTATTTGATGCAACAGTCGGGTGAAATGGTTGTGGTGCGTCCCTGATGAAGAAGATAGGAAACGTCGGCACAATGGTGAAGAACACCGAGCCAGTGAAGCGAGGAAAGCTGTAAGTCGACATTTTATATCCATCCATGCTTCCATAGATAGTTACTGGAGAATAATATTATTATCCATGACTATAAGGCCTTTGTAAAGCGGGAACTGCAAAATGGTTAATTGCTGGATCAAATCAGTTTGCATTAAACCAAGTGAAGGATTACTCATAATCAAGCGATTCGATAGGGTATAGTTCTCCATAAATCTCTATATTTATGCACAAAAGCTCGAAATCTGCACAATTCAACCAGAATCTTCGATTAATTTCACTTCGAATCAAACAAAAACTAAGCAAACTTACATAATACACTATACTAAGCACGATTTAACGAGAATCTTCAGTTAAATCAACTTCAAATCAAACAAACTTACATCTTCACTTTAATCCACTTCAAATTGAACGAAAATCAAGCAAACTTACATGATACGTTATGTCATAAGCACGGTTCAACCAAAATTTTCGGTTAAATCCACTTAAGGTCAAATAGAAATCAATCAAACTTACATAATACACTAGGTGATTGGCAAAACTCAACCAGAAATCTTCGGTAAAACCACTTCAAATCGAACTAAAATTAAGCAAACTTACACAATACACTATGTTATAAGCACGATTCAACAAGAATCTTTGATTGAATCCTCTGCAAATCAAGCAAAACTTACATAATACACTAGTAGAAGCATGATTCAACCTGAATTTTTGGTTTAATCCACTTCAAATCAAACGAAAATAATGCATATGTTACAAGAACAATTTAACCAAATTCTTCTGTTAGTCTACTAAAATTCGAATGAAAATCAAATAAATTTACATAAGACACCACATTAGAGGCGCGATTCAACCATAAACTCCGGATAATCGAACAAAATTAAGCAAAGTTACACAATGCACTATGTTATAAGCACGATTCAGCAAAATTCTTCGGTTTTATCCACTCAAAATCAATCCATGTTAGCAACCCATCCGAAGTCGACTAAAGAAAAGGAGAGGAGTGATCGCTGATCAATCTATGTTTGGACTGCTGTGCTACTTACTATTGGTATACAAAGTAAGAGAGAACAGATAATAAAACTTCAATCAATGGTAGTCGGCTGAGTTTTTATTGAGCAACTTGTATGGTACAAAATACAAAGTAAGAAAGGACTCAACTAAATACCCTCAAAAACCGCAACAACCATTGACTAAAGCAAATAGTACCAAACGCTACTTTATTCAAACTTCAAACTTATCCAAGCAAGGACAAAGGTATGTATGGTTGGACATAGTAAGGCCGTTTTACAAATAAGGGGACCAAACTGGTAAGCCGGGATCGGAGGTTTGACCGGGTATGGTGAATCTAGACTTTAATTAACTATCGGAGATCCTATAAAAATCCACGATATCTAACGAGCGCCCTTCAATAAGGCTTCAGACACAAGAAAAGAATGAGGTCCTACAGAAACCTCGATAACATAGCTCATCGGAAATAAGTTGATGAGAGAGATAGAATTGAAAGAATGAGAGAAATCGATGAGAGGGTATGTTGAGGGGCTTGCGGCGGCAGAGGTGGGTGGATCTATTACTTTCTTCTCTCTGTACTCTTCTAAGGCTAACGCTATATGATATGGGCTTGGTTGGGCATTTTAGTTGAGTAAAAGTTGATCTCACGTGGTTTTCATGTAGGTTAGGCCGGTGGAGCTAGTGTATTAGAATGGGTAGTACGGGTTATCTCTTAACCCCGTCTTCATACTGTTTTCGTAGTTTAAAGAAAAAAAAGTTTCATTTTTATACAAAGAATACCCCTAATCTCCAAAAAAATAAATTGGGATGCCCCTAAATTCGTGGACTAGCTCCGACACTAATGTAGGAACAATTTTTTCACCCAAAAGTACCTAAAATGGGTGCAATAAGAAGGGCTTTGTTAATGATTATGTAATAACTAGGTTAGAACCTCGTGTATTACACAGGCTGATCAATATATATAATTTTATATACTAAGTAATAAAAAAGTTAAATCTTTAAAACTCGTGCATTGCATGGATTGAATAAACACGTAAGAATTTCATTCTCACCGGAGGCAACAACATGATTCCTAAGAGTATTACCATTTATGTGTCTACTAACAATCGACAAGCTATGACTATTCATCGTTTCATGAGAATTATCAGATAAGATATATGATGTGACATTGTAGTTGGCAAAATTCTATGTGAATTAACATCTTCTGTAGCAGCTAGCTCCATTGGAAGCTCTTCTTCATTATTTGGAACCGATAACACCTTCCGAAACATACATAGTAGAATCAAAGCATTTACACAAATGCCCACCAGCGTTGCTAACAGAAGACCACAAAAGAACGCCCCAAATGGTATCTTCTTTGAACAGCTATAATCGTATTCTGTTGTAAGACCCTAACACGCTTAAACTGAAAAGACGCAGCAGAAATACGTACCATAAAATTTCTTTTATTAAAAACATTCCAACACGATTGAAAGTCCTTTCTATGGTGAGTCTTTAATGATAATTACATTTTTCGATTCATTTAATACATAAAACATATCATAAGTTTACTATCTACATGACCACACATTCCCGTACAATCCGTGTTATGACTCGATCTTCAACCGCTTACATCCCGTGATGATCATGGTCCTTTATTCTGTGAAACTTGCAGTCACCAAAAACATTCACATTATTAGTACTTGGGGCATTATATAATTTAAAGTGAATAACTAACGAATCACATCGCGTTTTATCCTCATGTAGATTCCGTCCAGTTATCCTTCTGAATTCGTGCATTTCATCTCATAGTCTAACCTTCGATGAGCATACAATAATATACCTGCACTTCATTTCATTCTCAAAAACAATTCGGTTACCACCATAAATTCTTATATGTATTAACACCATATTTATCTTCGTATGAATCTCATTCATTGGAAACGTATGGTGTAACATCACATGTTTAAAACACCTAATCCAACTCTTTCGTGTATGAAGGACCTACTACGAACATGTATACCTCCCTACCCAAACTCTTACATACATTTTTACATGCTCACATAACCACTAAACGAATCCTAAGCATAAAATCCATGTGTAAAATTGTCATACATACGAGTCTACACATATATTCATATCTAATCATGTTTCACTATGGTTTCAACATTACACTATATCATGTACATACAATAAAAATCTTACTTATAAGACTTAACCATATCATATCAAAACCATATTTACATATGTTAGTGTACATGCCACGTCTTCGTACATGTTCCCATAGGTTTCTGTTCTTACCCGAACCCCACAAAAACTTTATGGTAGGCTTAGGGTACCTTTGGGAAGCTTATCGGGGCCTTGAAAGCAAGGAAAATTGAGAAAAACGCGTAAAACAAGTTTTCGGCACCAGACCCGCGTAGGCAGCAAGATAGGGTGTCGCCTACAAAAGGGCATGGCGTCGCCGACTCCTAATGTTGATTTCCGTTTTTTGATCATTTTGCCCACTCGTCGCATATCCCGGAAGTTCCAAGACATGTATTAACAATATTCAAGCCCCCATATCCTTGTAATACTTAACCCGAAGATCAAACCGACTACCACAACTTGCTAAGTTACTTTCTATGTTCGACCCGTTTGATCTCACCAAGCATTTTCCATTACATTTGAACTATAAGCAACTTACTACAACATTTCTTACCCATTTACTTACATCTCATAAGCATTCCTACATGACTTCCAATATTCATACAAACAACTTCATTTATATACTAATAAATGAGTTTTGAAGTTCACTTACCTTAAGCGTCCGTATTCGCATCCGTTTCTTGCCTATTTTGACCCGTTAACCTGCCATGCTTCCATCTATCTTGACATGATCCCTATACTTTCATGTCATCATATTCACATTCTTGTTAGCATACATGATTGTACATATTAACGATCATATCAAATTCATATTTCTTATTCGACTTTCATTAATCATTTGTAACAAACATAAGGCCTAGATTCAACAATACATTCACAATCATTCAACGTAATTATGTAAAAACAACGTAAACTATACTCACAAGCTTAATTGCATCTTCTTCATTCGTCTGAACATTAGTACCTGCAACACAAAACATTGAAAATCAACCAGAACACACAAATTAAACAAGATTAACCAACGACACCGTAGATTTTGGAACATTTGCACAAAATTTGCACAAATAAAAAGACATAGAAAATGATAATATGAGAAATTGATGAAGAATAGAAAGACAGACAGACCTAGATAGAGTAGATTCATTTTCTTTAATGAATCTGATGATAGAAACCCATATTGATGATTTAAGAGTTGATGATTGAAGATGATAGAAACCCATATTGATTATCTAAAAACCTTATATCTACAAAATCGCTAGAAGAGAGAAAAGCATGGGTTGCAATGCGATTTGAAAAGTGAGGAGTTGAGCGCATCCATTCTGAAAATGCCTAGCTTTTGAAATTTGAAATCCCCCAATGCATATAAGTTAAATCCCTTAATAGATATTATATTTAATTTAATTTAATTTAAATTTAAATTTAAATTTAAAAAAACAGATAGTGATGTAATAATTCGATAACAAAAGCATTGTTGGCAGAACGTAGGATCAACACATAAGCAAAAACGGTGTCATGCTCTAGTCTCCTTTAATAGAAAGGGGAGATTTAATCTGAATATATTAATAACCAGATTAGGATGCTATGTTTATTAAACATTATTACAAAACAAATGTACAAAGACGCTCTTATCGTAGAAAGTTGGGTAACGCAATGCAGGAAGAGCTGCAACAATTTGAGAAACTTGGAGTCTGGAAGCTTGTCAACCTACCGGATAATCACAAGTTCATCAGTACAAAATGGGTCTTCAAGTGTAAGAGAGATTATCAAGGAGTCGTTGTACGTAATAAAGCTCGATTGGTTGTCCAAGGTTTTCATCAGCAAGAAGGTATTGATTATACTGAGGTCTATGCTCCTGTAGCACGACTAGAAGCCATCCGCATTTTCCTGGCATTCGCATCATGGAAAGGTTTCAAAGTGTACCAGGTTGATGTTAAGTCTACTTTCCTTTACGGAAAAGTGAAAGAGGAAGTGTATGTCGGCCAACCACCAGAGTTCGTCGATCCAATGCACAAAGAAAAGGTTTACTTACTAGATAAAGCGTTGTACAGGTTGTACCAAGCCCCAAGAGCTTGGTATGAGACACTCTCTTAGCACCTTTTGAGCAATGGTTTATCACAGGCACTATTGATAGCACTCTCTTCACAAGGGAAGTGAAAGAACACTTGCTGATTGTACAAATTTATGTGGATGACATCATCTTTGGTTGTACGAATGATGCGTTGTGTAAGGAATTCGAAGAGGTCATGAAAAAGAAATCTGAGATGAGTTCAGTGGGAGAAATGAAGTTTTTCTTGGGACTTCAGGTCGATCAGTTGTCTGATGGTATCTTTATCCATCAGACGAAGTACGTGCACGATGTGTTGGAGAAATTCAATATGTCAGGTTCGTCACCATTGTCGACTCCATTGGCTCTCAACCACGGCATAGGACCAGATATACAAGGAGTGAAGATTGATGAGACCTTATACAAATCAAATGATTGGATCACTAATGTCACACCCTTAATTTCCACATGCGGAGTACTACCACGGGGCGTGTGACTGACTAGGATCATGCCACCAATCATATAGAACATTATATAGTAATAAAACAGTTTTCACCACCACTAATATGATTATTGACTAAAGTCCAAAGTTTAAATCCTAAACAATGTTTAAAAGCTAACAGTGGAAGCATAAGTAAACATTTCTAGCAAGAGCTTTAAAAGTTCATAATTATTATAAGAAAACCCGACGAGGGTTAATGCGACCACTACACTCCCTAGCTGCAAGCTCCTGAGCTATCACTGAGTACCTGCAAAGCATGCAGTAGGGTATCAACATAAAGTTGGCGAGTTTACGAATTTACCGGTTTTATTTCCAAAAATGTAAGTTGTTCATTCGAGTATTTATAATGACACTATAACAAAAGATGTTTGAATTGATGAATGACACACACCCAAAAAGGGGGTACAACATAAACTGCATAAGGAACAACCCCCGCGTAAGAACCGCACACTCACGAGAATTACCAATTCAGATGCGGAAAGTACAAACACATAGAGCATGGCCGCACACTTTAAATACCGCACAATCTCACTGTACAACTGAGTGATGCACAATGTACAACACCTTGTTGCATGACCGCACACTGTCTAGAGGCCGCACACTCTCATGTGGGCCACACACTAGACAGTGGGCCGTACACTCTTATTAGGCCACATAACCTAACGGGCCGAACACTCCTAAATTGGACCATATATTATCTATTTCTATGGACCGCACACTTGAACCCAGTTGGGTTGTACATTAAAGGACCGCACAACTAAACTATTATATTGGGTTGTGATGTTACCTGTCACTAGTTGTGGTTTGTATTATACATCTCCTGTATATTTATTATGTGATATGTAATAATTAAGTGCTACTTTATACGTGTGTTAATACGTGATACGAATCTGACTAAACTCGGTAACCATATTAGGATGTGGTTGACCAAACTTTATACCAAGTAAATAACCTGCCGAACAAAACTAAGGTGAGTTCACACACTAAAAGCATGTACCCCGGGGGGGCAAACTGATGAAATACTATCCTTGGTAGGGATACTTTTAAACTACTAATCCCAGGGGGATTACGGTCGAATACTATTTATAAATCATGTTTTAGCAAACTAAACGAAACTCTATCATTAAGTCCCCACTTACTATACCGATTAATCGCCGGGGGCGAACGGGATATTAGTTGATAGCGCTATTAGGTTTGACAAACTTCACACCGTGACCTGGGGATCGGGCGTGAACTATTATGCCTTGCAACTTGGTCAATGATGATAGACATTGACTTGGGGCACAACAACTTGCCAGTCGCCAGTATTCGGTATTACGCAGTTTAGTAGCTTACAGATGGGGTAGCTAAAACTTAGAATATGGACAATTTCTAGGCTTTTAAGTGCCTTTTTAACGAACGATGCAATGTGTGTGTTGTTAACCGAGTTTGTTCTAAAACTTTTTAGACAACAAAACCTCGTGCCACTTCCCTTTTTACTAGCACTTGCCACAAGTCCAAATATTGGATCTGTTGCTACGCCGATAGGATACCCCCAGATGTAAGGGCCCAAAAACCGAATTTGAAATTTATAGAATGTTTTTCTTGCTTTACGTTACGAGATAAAAATAACTAAGTTATGTAACTTAGTTATTAACATAAAGGTTGGAAGGTCGGAAATGGGAGTATTCGGTTCAAATAACGCAAAAAACTCAATTAGAGGGACTAAAAGTGGCATGTGGTGCAAACTTTATAAAATTTAGCCTTTTAAAGTGGGGAATATGTATAGGTCGACATATACATATGCTCAGGAAGAAGAAAAAGGTGTTCTTCCCATAACCCTTTAAATCAAGGCAATTGAAGAAGGATTTGAAGCTAAATCAATGCATGAATGAAGAATCCTTACCATCTCATCCTAATGAACATGGTATAAATTTTGATTTGGTGATTTTTTTCAAGAAGTGGGTTATGATCAAACCATGAAGTAGTATGAAATTAAGTATGACGAGTTGTTAAAATCACCATATAGGTCTTGGGTTATGAACAATTTTGAGTAACTTGATGTTTGTAAGTGAATCCCTTTTTGGGTTGATGAAGATGGCGACATGGGTGTGCATGTCTAAATCCTTGTGCAAAATTAATGAATTAGCTAGTGTGTGACGCATAATTGTTAGTTAGATTAAAGATTAGATGAAATTTATGTCATACTTAGTGGTGATGATGAACAGATGTAAGAAATAGGAAGGAAAACATGAACTAGTTTGTACATTGTGCATTAAATTGTGTACGCACGGCAAGTGTTTGACAAAATACCTAAATGACAATATTATGTGAACTTGTATGCTAACAATAGGTGAACATGTGTAGAATGTAACAATGACATAATTGATGGTAGTTAAACATGAAAAATGCATTGTAGAAGGATTTCATGAGAAGGTGTAGTTGATGGTATGATTTGGGTAGAAATATGCATTAGAAACTTGTACTCTATGCTTGAATGGTGAGGTGCACACCATGTGATGGACCAACTGCTTATTGGTAATTTAGAAATGAATGTTCACTAAGTATATAACATATGAACTTGCTAGTGAATAATGATGTATTGTTGAATCTATGCCTTGTGTAACATTTGTGCTTGTAATCATTGTGAACAGTTCAGTTATCAATAAAACAATGTTATTTTATCCCAATGTTTGTTTGGTTGTGTTTTACATTTTTCATGTTCTGACTTTTGTTCAATTTCAAACTCTACAGCGCTTTCTGGAGAATTATACGCAAACTGGTGCGTAAACGTACCCAGTTTAATGCGAAAAATACTCCGGAACATCAACATATACTCAACATACCTTAAATAACCTTTACATAACTTAGAAATAAGTTTCGAAGGTATTGGTATGGCAAAAACAAGTTAATTCGCTTACAGGGACTAAACTTGACAAACTGTGAAAGTATGCCAATTTGAACTGTAACGAACATTCCGGAACATGTCCATAAGTTAAACATACCATAAATATCCTTTACATAGCTTAGAAATAGGCTTTGAGGGGTTTGGTATGCTAAAACGAACTTTTGGGTCATTCAGGGACTAAAAGTGTCAAAAAGTGCACAAGTTTGCACTTTCGCGCATAAATTACGTTCTGAATACATCCGGACATCCAAAATTTTATGTAAGCATTATAATATTATGCCTTAGTGTTTGGCATGAGAAAAATCCATTCGTCGCGTTATTTGGATCATTTTTCGCGCTTATGCGCATTCCGTCGTAATTAACCGAACATCGCGATCGTACGGCCAAACGAACCAACATCCGACACATTTTTGAGCATGTTTCATGTCCACAATGTTTAGACATCATTTTAGGGCCCTAAAGTTGGCTTTACGGGCCTTAGAAGTGTCGGAAATGGCTTAAATACATAACAGGGACTAAAACTGTAATTGCCGAAAGTTTGGGCGGATCAGACAGGGCCAGGCGGCCCGCCTGAGCCTTGTGTGAATCCTGACGCGGGCCGCGTGGGACATGCAGATCAGATAAGATCGATTAGTCAGCAAATCTCAGCTGATCAAACCACAACCACATGATTTCACTTGCCCTTTCAGCTCACTAAGGGTCATTTTCAGTAACCACAACTTTTCGACAAGTGTACGCACGAGATTCGATCACGTTTTTCAAGAAACGATCCTAACGGTTCAGGAAATACTATAAATACCCCACCCCCATTTTTGTAAAAACCCACAAAAATCTGATCTAAGCTCTAAGTTGGAACCTTTGTTTCATACCTGAGCTATTTTGATCTAGATTAGCATTCGGGGACCCTCCGTAAGTATTCTTTCGTTCTTTTATTCGCTTTTCGAGTCCGAAAGTCAACATTTTGTTGACTTTCTGCATTGACCAGCCTATGGTTAACCCGAAGTTCATTAGAACTTCATAACGTAAGCGTGTTCACGATGGTTATAGTCCGTAGTGACTATACCTACTGATTACCACGTTATCTAGGCTCAGTGACAAGTCGTAGTTTCGGCCAAAACGCGCACTCTTGCGTATTTTGTAACCAAACTACTCGTGAGCATCAAAGCCGTTTGTTTTGATGCCAAACCTGTTTTCTAAACTTAGTTAAGCATGTTCTAACATGCTTAACTCGTCACTTTTAGTGTAGTGCTTATATAGGGTCGTAAGGTAAGCGATCTAAACCATCGCTTATACTTTCGAACCCGACCCATTTGGTCGATCATTAGGATCCGACGAAACACATTAGGTGACCATAGCTATAACCTTCCGAGGTTATGCCTTGTGGTCACGATGTTAGGCGTTCCAAACGCGTTCTACGCGAATGACGCGTTAAGGTAGCATAAGCTACCTAAACGGGTCGTAATGGATCGTAAGCACTTAGGTTAGGTTTCATTTTAGTATGTAGGCTCTGTTAAACCATATTTCACGAGTCTCCATACTCGTTTGGTTTACGAACCCGCATACTATCCGATCCTTCCGATTTTGGTCCGGTATATTAATATAGCTACCTATTAGGTGCCGTTTGATATCCCATGATCTCTAGCATTGTGTGATTATTACACAAGGAATTCAAGGCAATCTCAGGTGAGTACATTGAACCCCTCTTTTACTGTTTTCCAAACTGTTCTGGGGTGAAACACATGTGCCTACTTGTTACTTTCATGTTTTCCATGTTTTCACATCATATACCTGCTATGTTCGTTAGTACATTATAGTACATGATTTCATTACATTTCATGCTATGTATGCCCATTGTGTGCGTACTTAGTACATTGTTTTACATTACATTTCATGCTATGTATGCCCATTGTGTGCGTACTTAGTACATTGCTTTACATTACATTTCATGCTATGTATGCCCATTGTGTGCGTACTTAGTACATTACTTTACATTACATTTCATGCTATGTATGCCCATTGTGTGCGTACTTAGTACATTGGTTCACATTACATTTCATGCTATTTATGCCCATTGTGTGCATACTTAGTACAATTGTTTACATCACATGCCTTCATTTTGGTATAACATTTGGTTTTTTTAACATGGAACAATACATTCATTAACATTGATCACGCCATTCGTTAGTACGTAGTGGTACCATAGGAATTGACAACTCCCGTTCCTGAAATCCTGGGTTTGTTTGGATTGGAAGGAATGACCGAATTCGATATACATAACTTAGATAACCCTTTAATTTGTTTAAGGGTTTATCGCCATAGTCTCCAGGCTTGGATGTATGCATATTTCACAATACAGCATAAATGTTTATATCAGTAGAGCATGCATTGTTTCCACAAAACATAACGTTGATTTAAACCATGTTTTACTTCAACACCTTGTTTTGTGCATTTTACATATGGTTTAGTTGATACATCTCACTTACCATACAAGATATATTTTGGGTACACATTACATGATCTACATTAAACATAAACATTTTGACATTGATATACATACTTGGTGGTTTACATTGAACATAGACATTTCGATATGGTTTACACAATAACACTTGACAATTGATTTATACATGAACAATTTACATGGTGGTTGGTTTGGGTAAATGGTTGGAGTAACGTGGCATATGTAATATGATACAAACATGGTGGATACGCCGCTGGTACTTCCTATATATAAATGCTTGTATAATATTACATATCGTAGCGTTATCTAAGTCATTTCAGTTTAGACACAATACATTTTACACAAATAACATAATCTTCACAAGACATTATTTTTACAAACAACTTATCTTATTCAACTCATTTTACTTGGTTACTCGTTTAACCTTACACTTATCTATACATATCATCTGATATTATCGTTTTTCAAATGGTTTACAAAGCAAGACAAATTACAAGGTTCATGACTAACTGTTATTAAACATTTCTTTAAACTCAAGTCATGAATCCCATTTTCACAAAACCTATGTATCTCACAGGCATTTTTATGCTGACGTACCTACTTTCACATGTGTTTTCAGGAGCTGTTCCATAGGATGATGATCATGACACTAGGGCGGACCTGTGCCTTAGAGAATAAAAATGAAGATAGACTAGTTTATTTATGTTTTAAACTCTTTGTTTCATGTTTGAAGACAATGTAACACGTTTGTTGATAAATAAAATGTAACTTTAATTTTCATGGTTATGAAACAATTAATTCTGTCCACAACACTCCCCGGCGTTTCCGCCGCGGTTGCACGTTACACACGGTCGGGGTGTGACAGAAGAGTTGGTATCAGAGCCATTGGTTATAGGGAATTAGGTTATTAGTAATGCTTTGACCTAGACTATAACTTTCTAGGACCCTAACACAAGTTATCTTGTGTTTAGATTTTTAAAACATGCACATCACCTATCCTTAGGTGATAACCACAACGGGAATTTCGATTCCGAATCCGCTTTGAAAATTAATCATCTGTTCTAGGATGATTGATTACTAGGTTTTGAACCCTCTGTTATATGGTTTTGCACCCCTTTGGATTCTCAAAAATCTCGTCAAGGTTTTGAGGGTTTAATAGTGTGAACACGTGCGAACTGGAAGAGTGAATGCCTGTACCCTGAGTTTTCTGTCTAAGGCTAGAGTGTTCGTACAAATCCACATAATCTGACCAGTCACTCTTACCTGGGAACTCTTGGGGTGAGTGTTCACTTATAGGCGAGCATGTCTTCGCGATGCATTATTATCGACCCATTTACTTTGATTAGACCTTATGTGTCGCTTGTTTGCTTAGCGATGCATAACCACCATCTTTGCTTTTGTTGATTCTGTTTCATCTCATTCTCTTCATCCAATCATGTCACTCGTTTCCTTTCATGTTTTTCCTCTTTTAGAATGCCTCCTCGACGCGAACACAAGATAGCAACTGCCGAGCTGGCAGAAATTATTGCGCAGCAGATGGCTGCTCAATTCCCAAATCTCGTTGCTCAGTGGAACCAAGCCAACAACAACAACAATGGTACATGCAATTTCAAGAACTTTAACTCGGCTAAACCACTCAAGTTTAGTGGTTCTGAGGGAGCAACTGGGCTTCTTCAATGGTTCGAGAGCATCGAGAATAATTTTCGCCACGTGCAGTGTCCGGATAATCGCAAGGTCGAGTTCTCTTTGAGCGTGTTTCAGAAGAGGGCTCTCACATGGTGGAATGGGGTAATGAGAGACCGTGGTGCAGATGTTGCTCTAGCATACACATGGGCTGAACTGAGAGCTCTTATGATGAGGGAGTTTTGTCCTCGTCATGAACAACGAGCGTTGGAGAAGGAGTTTGATGATTTGAAGCAAGATAGTGGCGAGCACAGGGCATATACTGATAGGTTTGAGGAGTTGAGTCTACTTTGCCCGACTATGGTCGCCCCACTCGACAAGGCTATCGAAAGGTACATCGAAGACCTTCCTGACTCGGTACAAGACATTATCAATGGTAGCAACCCTACCACACTTCGTCAGGCAATCGAGTTATCAGCGACACTGACT
The DNA here is from genome assembly GCF_002127325.2 of Helianthus annuus. NCBI lineage: Eukaryota > Viridiplantae > Streptophyta > Magnoliopsida > Asterales > Asteraceae > Helianthus > Helianthus annuus. The sequence continues at coordinate 105,678,820 of NC_035434.2, read as the reverse complement.
GAGTCGCAGATTCGAAAGAATAAATTACACAGGAAGGGTGACAAGGGCAAGAAACAGTCGTCTGACAAGGAAGATAGCAAGAAAGGTCAAAATAAGAAGGTAAAGGATTCTGGTTCCTCAAGGGGGTCAAGGAAGCGTAAGGCTTCCCAAAATTTTGCGGTCACTGCTCAGGTTAACCAGGCAGCTCCTAACCAACCCGCACAGCTTCCAGCAAAGAAGCCCTATTCAGGAAGTGCACCTTTGTGCAATCGATGCAACAGTCACCATCAGCCGCAACATCAGTGCCGTTTCTGTACTAACTGTGGGAAGTCAGGTCATCTTGCCGATGTTTGTCGGTTTGCTCAAAATCGCACAGTTCAGAACCCTGCTCAACAAGTTGCTCAGCCTCCTGCTCAGCAACAGGGTCAGGCTGCACGACCAAACTACCTACAAGGTGCTTGTTATAACTGTGGGGATCTGACCCACTACAGAAACCGGTGCCCAAGGCTAGCAAACCAGAACCAGAATCAGAATGAGGCTCAGGCTCAAGGGTGAGTCTTCAACATGAATGCTCAAGAGGCACAAGCAGACAATGAAGTGGTGAACGGTACGTTCTTTATTAATAATCAGCCTGCATCTGTTCTTTTTGATTCGGGTGCCGACAAGAGTTTTGTGTCATTAACTTTTGAGCCAATGCTTCGTGTGTCTAGAACGAAACTAGGTAAACCTTTGACAGTAGAGGTTGCCAGTGGTGAACCCATTGTTCTTAATTCTGTTCTACGCAACTGCCAGTTGAACCTTAACGACCATATTTTTCCTATTGACCTCACGCCAATGCAACTTTGATAGTAGAGGTTGCCAGTGGTGAACACATTGTTCTTAATTCTGAGATGCAAGAATTATCTAAACAGCTTCAGGAGCTCTCCGACAAAGGTTTTATCCGACCTAGTTTTTCACCTTGGGGTGCTCCCGTTCTTTTTATAAAGAAGAAGGATGGATCTTTTATGATGTGTATCGATTATCGTGAGCTTAACAAGCTTACCATTAAGAATCGATATCCCCTACCTTGCATTGATGATCTCTTTGATCAATTGCAAGGCGCTTCTTATTTTTCAAAGATTGATCTGCGATCTGGATATCATCAACTCCGTGTGCATGAAGAAGATATTCCCAAGAAAGCGTTCCGCACTCGCTATGGGCATTATGAGTTCACAGTCATGCCATTCGGTTTGACTAATGCTCCTGATGTTTTCATGGACTTAATGAATAGGGTCTGCAAGCCTTATTTAGATAAGTTCATCATTGTTTTCATTGATGACATCTTAATTTATTCCAAGACGGGAGCTGATCATGAGCAACACCTTCGTCTTACTTTGGAACTCCTAAAGAAAGAACAGCTTTTCGCCAAATTCTCCAAGTGTGAATTCTGGCTTAAAGAGGTTCAATTCTTAGGACACATTGTCAACGAACAAGGTATTCATGTAGATCCCTCCAAGATCAGTGCGATTAAGGATTGGGATATGCCTACTACCCCTACTGAGGTTCGTTCTTTTCTTGGTCTAGCGGGTTTCTATCATTGCTTCATAGAGAATTTCTCAAAGATTGCAGTTCCTCTAACTGCTCTAACTCAGAAGAACAAGCCATTTGATTGGGGAGTCAAACAAGAGGAAGCGTTTCTGACTTTGAAACAAAAACTTTGCGACGCGCCTGTCCTAACATTGCCTGAGGGCAATGATGATTTCGTCGTTTATTGCGACGCATCTAAATTAGGTCTTGGCTGCGTCCTGATGCAAAGAAACAATGTCATAGCATACGCATCAAGGCAGTTGAAGATTCATGAGAAGAACTACACCACTCATGATCTTGAGTTGGGTGCAGTTGTCTTCGCTCTTAAGATCTGGAGACACTATTTGTACGGTACAAAATGTGTGGTTTTCACGGACCACAAAAGTCTTCAGCATATCTTCAATCAGAAAGAACTCAACATGAGACAGCGACGTTGGGTTGAACTTCTAAACGACTATGACTGCGAAATTTGCTACCATCCTGGTAAGGCGAATGTCATAGCCGATGCTTTGAGTCGCAAGGAACGTACTAAGCTTCATTGTGTTCGTATCCAATCTGTTATTCAAGCTCAAACTGATATCCAAGCCCGTATTTCTCAGGCTCAGCAAGCTTGTGTTTCACAAGGTTTGATGGATAAGGAATTTCCTTATCACATAACACCTGCTCTTGAATTGAAGGACAATGGATCGTATTACTTCATGGACCGTTTGTGGGTCCCAAGCCAAGATAATCTTCGTACCTTGCTTATGGATGAAGCCCATAAGTCTCGTTATTCTATTCATCCTGGCTCAGATAAGATGTATAAGGATCTTCGTATTCAGTATTGATGGCCTGGTATGAAGAAAGACATTGCCTTATATGTATCAAAATGCCTTACTTGTCTTAAGGTTAAGGCTGAACATCGGCGTCCTTCTGGTTTATTGGAGCAACCAGAGATCCCAGTTTGGAAATGGGAAAACATTACTATGGATCTCATTACCAAACTCCCGCGCACAAAGAAAGGTCACGATGCCATCTGGGTAGTCGTTGATCGTCTTACCAAGTCAGCGCATTTCTTACCAATCCGTGAAGATTTTTCTGCTGACAAACTTGCTCAAATCTACGTGGATGAAATTGTAGCTCGACATGGTGTTCCTTTGAACATCATTTCTGACAGAGATGCTCGTTTCACTTCTCATTTTTGGAGAACCATGCAATCTGCCATGGGGTCCCAACTTAATCTAAGCACAGCTTATCATCCGCAAACAGATGGCCAATCTGAAAGAACAATCCAGACACTGGAGGATATGCTTAGAGCTTGTGTGATCGATTTTGGGGGTAGTTGGGATTCACATCTTCCATTGATTAAATTCTCCTACAACAACAGTTATCACTCCAGCATCAACATGGCTCCTTTCGAGCTCTCGATAGTCGAAAATGTCGTTCACCAGTCTGCTGGAATGAGATCGACGAGGCTCAACTTACCGGACCTGCCCTCATTTTAGAGACGACAGATAAGGTTAAGAAAGTTCGTGATAACCTTCAGACAGCTAGAAGCCGTCAAAAGAGTTACGCGGACCTAAAACGCAAGCCCTTGGATTTTCAAGTCGGTGATCGTGTATTACTTAAGGTCTCACCTTGGAAAGGTGTGATCAGATTTGGAAAGAAAGGAAAACTTGCACCTAGATACGTTGGACCATTCAAGATCGTCGAAAGAATCGGTAAGGTAGCCTACAGACTTGAGTTACCTCCTGATCTTGGAAATGTTCATCCAACCTTTCACGTATCCAATCTCAAGAGGTGTTTAGCCGATGAGAACCTCCACATACCACTTGATGAAATTCGTTTTGATAAAACACTGAAATTTGTTGAGAAACCGGTGGAAATCATGGAAAGTGAAGTCAAGTGGCTTAAACGCAAGCGCATTCCTTTGGTCAAGGTTCGCTGGGAATCTAAACGTGGACCCGAGTTTACTTGGGAACGTGAAGATCAAATGAAGGCAAAATATCCGCATCTTTTTCCACGAGTTTCCTCTAAATAAATTTCGGGACGAAATTTCCTCAAGCAGGGGAGACTGTAACATTTGTGCTTGTAATCATTGTGAATAGTTCAGTTATCAATAAAACAATGTTATTTTATCCCAATGTTTGTTTGGTTGTGTTTTACATTTTTCATGTTTTGACTTTTGTTCAATTTCAAACTCTACATCGCTTTCTGGAGAATTATACGCAAACTGGTGCGTAAACGTACTCAGTTTAATGCGCCAAATACTCCGGAACATCAACATATACTCAACATACCTTAAATAACCTTTACATAACTTAGAAATAAGTTTCGAAGGCTTTGGTATGGCAAAAACAAGTTAATTCGCTTACAGGGACTAAACTTGACAAACTGCGAAAGTATGCCAATTTGAACTGTAACGAACATTCCGGAACATGTCCATAAGTTAAACATACCATAAATATCCTTTACATAGCTTAGAAATAGGCTTTGAGGGGTTTGGTATGCTAAAACAGACTTTTGGGTCATTCAGGGACTAAAAGTGTCAAAAAGTGCACAAGTTTGCACTTTCGCGCATAACTTACGTTCTGAATACATTCGGACATCCAAAAATTTATGTAAGCATTATAATATTATGCCTTAGTGTTTGGCATGAGAAAAATCCATTCGTCGCGTCATTTGGATCATTTTTCGCGCTTATGCGCATTCCGTCGTAATTAACCGAACATCGCGATCGTACGGCCAGACGAACCAACATCCGACACATTTTTGAGCATGTTTCATGTCCACAATGTTTAGACATCATTTTAGGGCCCTAAAGTTGGCTTTACGGGCCTTAGAAGTGTCGGAAATGGCTTAAATACATAACAGGGACTAAAACTGTAATTGCTGAAAGTTTGGGCGGATCAGACAGGGCAAGGCGGCCCGCCTAAGCCTTGTGTGAATCCTGACGCGAGCCGCGTGGGACATGCAGATCAGATAAGATTGATTAGTCAGCAAATCTCAGCTGATCAAACCACAACCACATGATTTCACTTGCCCTTTCAGCTCACTAAGGGTCATTTTCAGTAACCACAATTTTTCGACAAGTGTACGCACGAGATTCGATCACGTTTTTCAAGAAACCATCCTAACGGTTCGGGAAATACTATAAATACCCCACCCCCATTCTTGTAAAAACCCACAAAAATCTGATCTAAGCTCTAAGTTGGAACCTTTGTTTCATACCTGAGCTATTTTGATCTAGATTAGCATTCGGGGACCCTTCGTAAGAATTCTTTCGTTCTTTTATTCGCTTTTCGAGTCCGAAAGTCAAGATTTTGTTGACTTTCTGCATTGACCAGCCTATGGTTACCCCGAAGTTCATTAGAACTTCATAACGTGAGCGTGTTCACGATGGTTATAGTCCGTAGTGACTATACCTACTGATTACCACGTTATCTAGGCTCAGTGACGAGTCGTAGTTTCGGCCAAAACGCGCACTCTTGCGTATTTTGTAACCAAACTACTCGTGAGCATCAAAGCCGTTTGTTTTGATGCCAAACCTGTTTTCTAAACTTAGTTAAGCATGTTCTAACATGCTTAACTCGTCACTTTTAGTGTAGTGCTTATATAGGGTCGTAAGGTAAGCGATCTAAACCATCGCTTATACTTTCGAACCCGACCCATTTGGTCGATCATTAGGATCCGACCAAACACATTAGGTGACCATAGCTATAACCTTCCAAGGTTATGCCTTGTGGTCACGATGTTAGGCGTTCCAAACGCGTTCTACGCGAACGACGTGTTAAGGTAGCATAAGCTACCTAAACGGGTCGTAATGGATCGTAAGCACTTAGGTTAGGTTTCATTTTAGTATGTAGGCTTTGTTAAACCATATTTCACGAGTCTCCATACTCGTTTGGTTTACGAACCCGCATACTATCCGATCCTTCCGATTTTGGTCCGGTATATTAATATAGCTACCTATTAGGTGCCGTTTGATATCCCGTGATCTCTAGCATTGTGTGATTATTACACAAGGAATTCAAGGCAATCTCAGGTGAGTACATTGAACCCCTCTTTTACTGTTTTCCAAACTGTTCTGGGGTGAAACACATGTGCCTACTTGTTACTTTCATGCTTTCCATGTTTTCACATCATATACCTGCTATGTTCGTTAGTACATTATAGTACATGATTTCATTACATTTCATGCTATGTATGCCCATTGTGTGCGTACTTAGTACATTGGTTTACATTACATTTCATGCTATGTATGCCTATTGTGTGCGTACTTAGTACATTGCTTTACATTACATTTCATGCTATGTATGTCCATTGTGCGTACTTAGTACATTACTTTACATTACATTTCATGCTATGTATGCCCATTGTGTGCGTACTTAGTACATTGGTTCACATTACATTTCATGCTATTTATGCCCATTGTGTGCATACTTAGTATAATTGTTTACATCACATGCCTTCATTTTGGTATAACATTTGGTTTGTTGAACATGGAACAATACATTCATTAACATTGATCACGCCATTCGTTAGTAGGTAGTGGTACCATAGGAATTGACAACTCCCGTTCCTGAAATCCTGGGTTTGTTTGGATTGGAAGGAATGACCGAATTCGATATACGTAACTTAGATAACCCTTTAATTTGTTTAAGGGTTTATCGCCACAGTCTCAAGGCTTGGATGTATGCATATTTCACAATACCGCATAAATGTTTATATCAGTAGAGCATGCATTGTTTCCACAAAACATAACGTTGATTTAAACCATGTTTTACTTCAACACCTTGTTTTGTGCATTTTACATATGGTTTAGTTGATACATCTCACTTACCATACAAGATATATTTTGGGTACACATTACATGATCTACATTAAACATAAACATTTTGACATTGATATACATACTTGGTGGTTTACATTGAACATAGACATTTCGATATGGTTTACACAATAACACTTGACAATTGATTTATACATGAACAATTTACATGGTGGTTGGTTTGGGTAAATGGTTGGAGTAACGTGGCGTATGTAATATGATACAAACATGGTGGATACGCCGCTGGTACTTCCTATATATAAATGCTTGTATAATATTACATATCGTAGCGTTATCTAAGTCATTTCAGTTTAGACACATTACATTTTACACAAATAACATACTCTTTACAAAACATTATTTTTACAAACAACTTATCTTATTCAACTCATTTTACTTGGTTACTCGTTTAACCTTACACTTATCTATACATATCATCTGATATTATCGTTTTTCAAATGGTTTACAAAGCAAGACAAATTACAAGGTTCATGACTAACTGTTATTAAACATTTCTTTAAACTCAAGTCATGAATCCCATTTTCACAAAACCTATGTATCTCACAGGCATTTTTATGCTGACGTACCTACTTTCACATGTGTTTTCAGGAGCTGTTCCATAGGATGATGATCATGACACTAGGGCGGACCTGTGCCTTATAGAATAAAAATGAAGATAGACTAGTTTATTTATGTTTTAAACTCTTTGTTTCATGTTTGAAGACAATGTAACACGTTTGTTGATAAATAAAATGTAACTTTAATTTCCATGGTTATGAAACAATTAATTCTGTCCACAACACTCCCCGGCGTTTCCGCCGCGGTTGCACGTTACACGCGGCCGGGGTGTGACACCTTGTGTTTGTTACAAATGATTATTGAAAGTCAAATGCGAAATATGAATTTGATATGATCGTTAATATGTACAATTGTCACACCCCGACCGCGTGTAACATGCAACCGCGGCGGAAAACGTCGGGGAGTGTTGTGGACAGAATTAATTGTTATACAACCATGGAAATTAAAGTTACATTTTATTTATCAAACACGGGTGTTACATTGTCTTAGAAGGAAGTACAGAATTCAAAACATAGTTATACTAGTTCTATCTTCACTTTTAGTCTCTAAGGCACAGGTCCGCCCTAGTATCGTGATCAACATCTTAAGGAACAGCTCCTGAAAACACATGTGAAAGTAGGTACGTCAGCATAAAAATGCCTGTGAGATACATAGGTTTTGTGAAAATGGGATTCATGACTTGAGTTTAACAAAATGTTTAATAACAGTCAGTCATGAACCTTGTAATTTGTCTTGCTTTGTAAACCATTTGAAAAATGATAATATCAGATGATATGTATAGATAAGTGCAAGGTTAAACGAGTAACCAAGTAAAATGAGTTGAATAAGATAATTTGTTTGTAAAAAATAATGTCTTGTGAAGAGTATGTTATTTGTGTAAAATGTAATGTGTCTAAACTGAAATGACTTGGGTAACGCTACGATATGTAATATTATACAAGCATTTATATATAGGAAGTACCAGCGGCGTATCCACCATGTTTGTATCATATTACATACGCCACGTTACACCAACCATTTACCCAAACCAACCACCATGTAGATTGTTCATGTATAAACCAAATGTCAAGTGTTATTGTGTAAACCATGTCGAATGTCTATGTTCAATGTAAACCACCAAATGTGTATGTCAATGTCAACGTGTTTAAGTTCAATGTAAATCATGTAATGTGTATCCCAAAATGTATCATGTACAGTAAGCGAAATGTATCAACTTAAACCATATGTAAAATGCAAAAAACAAGTCGTTGAAGTAAAACGTGGTTTAAATCAACGTTATGTTCTGTGGAAAAATGCATGCTCTATTGATATTAACATTTATGCGGTATTGTGAAATATGCATACATCCAAGCCTTGAGACTGTGGCGATAAACCCTTAAACAAATTAAAGGTTTATCTAAGTTATGTATATCGAATTCGGTCATTCCTTCCAATCCTATCAAACCCAGGATTTCAGGAACGGGAGTTGTCAATTCCTAGGGTACCACTACCTATTAATGAACGGCGTAGCTAATGTTAATGAATGTATTGTCCCATGTTACACAAACCAAATGTCATAACAAAATGAAGGCATGTGATGTAAACAATTGTACTAAGTATGCTAAGTAAACATACGAAGCAGAAATGTTCATGTAAATCAATGTGTCCATATGCTGAGTAAACATATGCAACAGAAATGTTCATGTAAATCAATGTGTCCAGATGCTGAGTAAACATATGCAACAGAAATGTTCATGTAAATCAATGTGTCCATATGCTGAGAAAACATATGCAACATAAATGTTCATGTAAATCAATGTGTCCATATGCTGAGTAAACATATGCAACAGAAATGTTCATGTAAATCAATGTGTCCATATGCTGAGTAAACATATGCAACAGAAATGTTCATGTAAATCAATGTGTCCATATGCTGAGTAAACATATGCAACAGAAATGTTCATGTAAATCAATGTGTCCATATGCTGAGTAAGCATATGCAACAGAAATGTAATGTAAATCAATGTACTAAGTACGCACACAATGGGCATACATAGCATGAAATGTAATGAAATCGTGTACTATAATGTACTAACAACATAGCAGGCATATGATGTGAAAACATGGAAAGCATGAAAGTAACAGATAGGCACATGTGTTTCACCCCAAAATAGTTTGGAAAACAGTAAAAGATGGGGTTCTATGTACTCACCTGAGATTGCTTTGGAGTTCTTGTATAATAATCAGATAATGCTAAAAATCACGGGATATCAAACGGCACCTAATAGGTAGCTATGTTAATATACCGGACCAAATCGGAAGGATTGGATAGTATGCGGGTTTGTAAACCAAACGAGTGTGGAGACTCGTGTAATATGGTTTTAACAAGGCCTACATACTAAAATGAAACCTAACCTAAGTGCTTGCGACCCATTACGACCCGTTTAGGTAGCTTATGCTACCTTACGCGTCGTTCGCGTAGAACGCGTCTGGAACGCTTAACATCGTGACCATAAGGTATAACCTCGGAAGGTTATAGCTATGGTCACCGAATGTGTTTGGTCGGATCCTAATGATCGACCAAATGGGTCGGGTTCGAAAGTATAAGCGATGGTTTAGATCGCTTACCTTACGACCCTATATAAGCACTATACTAAAAGTGACGAGCTAAGCATGTTAGAACATGCTTAACTAAGTTTAGAAAACAGGTTTGGAATCAAAGCAAACGGCTTTGATGCTCACGAGTAGTTTGGTTACAAAATATGCAAGAATGCACATTTTGGCCGAAACTACGACTCGTCACTGAGCCTAGATAACGTGGTAATCAGTAGGTATAGTCACTACGGACTATAACCATCGGGATCACGCTCACGTTATGAAGTTCCATGAACTTCGTGTTGACCATAGGCTGGTCAATGCAGAAAGTCAACAAAACGTTGACTTTCAGACTCGAAAAGCGAATAAAAGAATGAAAGAATACTTACGGAGGGTCCCCAAATGCTAATCTAGATCAAAATGGCTCAGGTATGAAAAAAAGGTTCCAACTTAGAGCTCTTGATCAGATTGTGTGGGTTTTTGCAACAATGAGGGGTGGGTCATAATAGTATTTCCCGAACCGTTAGGATCGTTTCTTGAAAAACGTGATTGTATCTTGCGCGTACACTTGTCGAAAGGTTGTGGTTACTGAAAATACCCCTTAGTGAACTGAAAGGGCAAGCCAAAATCATGTGGTTGTGGTTAAACCAGCTGAAATTTGCTGACTAGATGTTCTTATCTATTCTGCATGTCCCACGCGGCCCGCGTGAAGGTGCAGGCCAGACTTACGCGGGCCGCCTGGCCCCGTCTGATCTGCACCACTTGCAGAATTTACAGATTTGGTCCCTGTTGCGTGTTTTAGCTATTTCCGACACTTCTAAGGCCCGTAAAGCCAACTTTAAGGCCCTAAAATGATGCCTAAACATTGTGGACATGAAACATGCTCAAAAATGTTCCGCATGTTGGTTCGTTTGGTCGTACGATCGCGATGTTCGCTTAATTACGACGGAATGCGCATAATCGCGAAAAACGATCCAAATGACGCGACGAATGGATTTTTCTCATGCCAAACACTAAGGCATAATATAAGGATGCTTACATAAATTTTTGGATGTCCAGATGTATTCAAACGTAAGTTATGTGCGAAAGTGCAAACTTGTGCACTTTTTGACACTTTTAGTCCCTGAATGACCCAAAAGTTTGTTTTAGCATACCAAACCCCTCAAAGCCTATTTCTAAGCTATGTAAAGGATATTTATGGTATGTTTAACTTATGGACATGTTCCGGAATGTTCGTTACAGTTCAAATTGGCATACTTTCGCAGTTTGTCAAGTTTAGTCCCTGTAAGCGAAATAACTTGTTTTTGCCATACCAAAGCCTTCAAAACTTATTTCTAAGTTATGTAAAGGTTATTTAAGGTATGTTGAGTATATGTTGATGTTCCGGAGTATTTGTCGCATTAAACTGAGCACGTTTAAGCACCAGTTAGCGTATAACTCTCTAGAAAGCGATGTAGAGTTTGAAATTGAACAAAAGTCAAAACATGAAAAATGTAAAACACAACCAAACAAACACTGGGATAAAATAATATTGTTTTATTGATAATAGAACTGTTCATAATGATTACAAGCACAAATGTTACAGTCTCCCCTACTTGTGGAAATTTCGTCCCGAAATTTATTTAGAGGAAACTCGTGGAAAAAAGATGCGGATATTTTGCCTTCATTTGGTCTTCACGTTCCCAAGTAAACTCGGGTCCACGCTTAGATTCCCAACGAACCTTGACCAAATGAATGTGCTTGCGTTTAAGCCACTTGACTTCACGTTCCATGATTTCTACCGGTTTCTCAACAAATTTCAGTGTTTTATCAACACGAATTTCGTCAAGCGGTATGTGGAGGTTTTCATCAGCTAAACACCTCTTGAGATTGGACACGTGGAAGGTTGGATGAACATTTCCAAGTTCAGGAGGTAACTCAAGTCTGTAGGCTACCTTACCGATTCTTTCGATGATCTTGAATGGTCCAACGTATCTAGGTGCAAGTTTTTCTTTCTTTCCAAATCTAATCACACCTTTCCAAGGTGAGACCTTAAGTAATACTCGATCACCGACTTGAAAATCCAAGGGTTTGCGTTTTAGGTCCGCGTAACTCTTTTGACGGCTTCTAGCTGTCTGAAGGTTATCACGAACTTTCTTTACCTTATCTGTTGTCTCTAAAATGAGGGCAGGTCTAGTAAGTTGAGCCTCGCCAATCTCATTCCAGCAGACTGGTGAACGACATTTTCGACCATAGAGAGCCTCGAAAGGAGCCATGTTGATGCTGGAGTGATAACTGTTGTTGTAGGAGAATTCAATCAACGGAAGATGTGAATCCCAACTACCACCAAAATCGATCACACAAGCTCTAAGCATATCCTCCAGTGTCTGGATTGTTCTTTCAGATTGACCATCCGTTTGCGGATGATAAGCTGTGCTCAGATTAAGTTGGGACCCCATAGCAGATTGCATGGTTCTCCAAAAATGAGAAGTGAAACGAGCATCTCTGTCAGAAATGATGTTCAATGGAACACCATGTCGAGCTACAATTTCATCTACATATATTTGAGCAACTTTGTCAGCAGAAAAATCCTCACGGATTGGCAAGAAATGCGCTGACTTGGTAAGATGATCAACGACTACCCAGATAGCATCGTGACCCTTCTTTGTGCGCGGGAGTTTAGTAATGAGATCCATAGTAATGTTTTCCCATTTCCAAACTGGGATCTCTGGTTGCTCCAATAAACCAGAAGGACGCTGATGTTCACCCTTAAACCTTAAGACAAGTAAGGCATTTTGATACATATAAGGCAATGTCTTTCTTCATACCAGGCCACCAATACTGAATACGAAGATCCTTATACATCTTATCTGAGCCAGGATGAACAGAATAACAAGACTTATGGGCTTCATCCATAAGCAAGGTACGAAGATTATCTTGGCTTGGGACCCACAAACGGCCCATGAAGTAATACGATCCATTGTCCTTCAGCTCTAGAGCAGGAGTTATGTGATAAGGAAATTCCTTATCCATCAAGCCTTGTGAAACACAAGCTTGTTGAGCCTGAGAAATACGGGCTTGGATATTGGTTTAAATAACATATTGGACACGTACACAATGAAGCTTAGTACGTTCCTTGCGACTTAAAGCATCGGCTACGACATTCGCCTTACCGGGATGGTAGCGAATCTCACAGTCGTAGTCGTTTAGAAGTTCAACCCAACGTCTTTGCCTCATGTTGAGTTCCTTTTGATTAAAGATATGTTGAAGACTTTTGTGGTCTGTGAAAACCACACATTTTGTACCGTACAAATAGTGTCTCCAGATTTTGAGAGCGAAGACAACTGCACCCAACTCAAGATCATGAGTGGTGTAGTTCTTCTCATGTATCTTCAACTGTCTCGATGCGTATGCTATGACTTTGTTTCTTTGCATCAGGACGCAACCAAGACCTAATTTAGATGCGTCGCAATAAACGACGAAATCATCATTGCCCTCGGGCAATGTTAGGACAGGTGCGTCACAAAGCTTTTGTTTCAAAGTCAGAAACGCTTCCTCTTGTTTGATTCCCCAATCAAATGGCTTATTCTTCTGAGTTAGAGCAGTTAGAGGAACTGCAATCTTTGAGAAGTTCTCTATGAAGTGGAGGTAATAACCCGCAAGACCAAGAAAAGAACGAACTTCAGTAGGGGTAGTAGGCATATCCCAATCCTTGATCGCACTGATCTTGGAGGGATCTACATGAATACCTTGTTCGTTGACAATATGTCCTAAGAATTGAACCTCTTTAAGCCAGAATTCACACTTGGAGAATTTGGCGAAAAGTTGCTCTATCTTTAGGAGTTCCAAAGTAAGACGAAGATGTTGCTCATGATCAGCTTGCGTCTTAGAATAAATCAAGATGTCATCAATGAAAACGATGATGAACTTATCCAAGTAAGGTTTGCAGACCCTATTCATTAAGTCCATGAAAACAGCAGGAGCATTAGTCAAACCGAATGGCATGACTGTGAACTCATAATGTCCATAACGAGTACGGAACGCCGTCTTGGGAATATCTTCTTCATGCACATGAAGCTGATGATATCCAGATCGTAGATCAATCTTTGAAAAATAAGAAGCGCCTTGCAATTGATCAAAGAGATCATCAATGCGAGGTAGGGGATATCGATTCTTGATGGTAAGCTTGTTAAGCTCACGATAATCGATACACATCCTAAAAGATCCATCCTTCTTCTTTACAAAAAGAACGGGAGCACCCCAAGGTGAAAAACTAGGTCGGATAAAACCTTTGTCGGAGAGCTCCTGAAGCTGTTTAGATAATTCTTGCATCTCAGACGATGCAAGACGGTATGGAGCTCTGGCAATGGGATTTGCACCGGGTACGAGATCAATACGGAACTCGACTTGGCGTGCTGGAGGTAGACCGGGTAACTCTTCAGGGAAAACTTCAGAATAATCCCGAACGACAGGAATATCTGAAATAGTCTTACCCTTGCCTTTATCTGCTGTAACATGTGCTAAGAAAGCCACATATTTCTTCCGTAGATACTTCCGTGCTTTAAAACAAGACATGAGTTTGAGACCACCGGCAGGCTTCTCACCACGAACCTGTAGGATCTCGCCTGTCGACAGCGGTACACGAACAATCTTCTCAGAACAAACTATCTCTGCGCGATGCTTGGATAACCAATCCATTCCCACTATAACGTCGAAGCTTCCAAGTTGCATTGGCGTGAGGTCAATAGCAAAAATATGGTCGTTAAGGTTCAACTGGCAGTTGCGTAGAACAGAATTAAGAACAACGGGTTCACCACTGGCAACCTCTACTGTCAAAGGTTTACTTAGTTTTGTTCTAGACACGCGAAGCATTGTCTCAAAAGACAATGACACAAAGCTCTTGTCGGCACCCGAATCAAAAAGAACAGATGCTGGCTGATTATTAATAAAGAACGTACCGTTCACCACTTCGTTGTCTGCTTGTGCTTCTTGTGCATTCATGTTGAAGACTCGACCTCGAGCCTGAGCCTGATTCTGGTTTGCATTCTGGTTCTGGTTGGCTAGTCTTGGACACCGATTTCTGTAGTGGGTCAGATCCCCACAGTTATAACAAGCACCTGGTGGGTAGTTTGGTCGTGCAGCCTGACCCTGTTGCTGAGTAACTTGTTGAGCAGGGTTCTGAACTGCACGATTCTGAGCAAACCGACAAACATCGGCAAGATGACCTGACTTCCCACAGTTTGTACAGAAACGGCACTGATGTTGCGGCTGATGGTGACTGTTGCATTGATTGCACAAAGGTGCACTTCCTGAATAGGGCTTCTTTGCTGGAGGTTGGTTGGGAGCTGCCTGGTTAGCTTGGGCAGTGACAGCATAGTTTTGAGAAGCCTTACGCTTCTTTGCCCTTTTTGATGAACCAGAATCCTTTCCATTCTTGTTTTGACCTTTCTTGCTATCTTCCTTGTCAGCCGACTGCTTCTTGCCCTTGTCACCCTTCCTGTGTAATTTATTCTTTCGAATCTGCGACTCAATCAATGTCGCTGATAACTCGATCGCCTGACGGAGTGTGGTAGGGTTGCTACCAGTAAGGATGTCTTGTACTGAGTCAGGCAGGCCGTCGATGTACCTTTCGATAGCCTTATCGAGTGGGGTAACCATAGTCGGGCAAAGCAGACTCAACTCCTCAAACCTATCAGTATAAGTCCTGTGTTCACCACTATCTTGCTTCAAAACATCAAATTCTTTCTCCAACGCTCGTTGTTCATGACGAGGACAAAACTCCCTCATCATAAGAGCTCTCAGTTCAGCCCATGTCTGAGCTAGAGCAACTTCTGCACCTTGATCTCTCATAACCCCGTTCCACCATGTAAGAGCCCTCTTCTGAAACACACTCGAAGAAAACTCGACCTTGCAATTATCAGGACACTGCACATGCTGGAAAGTGTTCTCGATGCTCTCGAACCACTGAAGAAGCCCAGTTGCTCCCTCAGAACCACTAAACTTGAGTGGCTTAGCCGAGTTAAAATCCTTGTATTTGCATGTACCATTGTTGTTGTTGTTGGCCTGGTTCCATTGAGCAAAGAGATTTGGGAATTGAGCAGCCATCTGCTGCGCAATAATTTCTGCCAGCTCGGCAGTAGCTATCTGGTTGTCGCGTCGAGTAGGCATTCTAGAAGAGAAAAACATGAAATGAAACGAGTGAGACGATTGGATGAAGAGAATGAGATGAAGCAAAATCAACAAAAGCAAAGATGGCGGTTATGCATTGCAAAGCAAACAAGCGACATGAAATGTCTAGTCAAAGTAATTGGGTCAGAATTAGTGTATGGCGAAGACATGCTCGCCTATAAGTGAACACTCACCCCAAGAGTTCCCAGGTAAGAGTGACTGGTCCGATTATGTGGATTTGTACGAACACTCTAGCCTTAGACAGAAAACCCAGGGTATAGGCATTCACTCTTCCAGTTCGCACATGTTCACACTATTAACCCAAAACTTTGACGGGATTTTTGAAATCCAAAGAGGTTCAAAACCATATAACAGAGGGTTCAAAACCTAGTAATCAATCATCCTCGAACAGACAATTAATTTTCAAAGCGGATTCGGAACCGAAATTCTCGTTGTGGTTATCACCTAAGGATAGGTGATGTGCAAGTTTTAAACTCTAAACACAAGATAACTTGTGTTAGGGTCCTAGAAAGTTATAGTCTAGGTCAAAGCATTACTAATAACCTAATTCCCTATAACCAATGGCTCTAATACCAACTCTTCTGTCACACCCCGACCGCGTGTAACATGCAACCGCGGCGAAAAACGTCGGGGAGTGTTGTGGACAGAATTAATTGTTATACAACCATGGAAATTAATGTTACATTTTATTTATCAAACACGGGTGTTACATTGTCTTAAAAGGAAGTACAGAATTCAAAACATAGTTATACTAGTTCTATCTTCACTTTTAGTCTCTAAGGCACAGGTCCGCCCTAGTATCGTGATCAACATCTTAAGGAACAGCTCCTGAAAACACATGTGAAAGTAGGTATGTCAGCATAAAAATGCCTGTGAGATACATAGGTTTTGTGAAAATGGGATTCATGACTTGAGTTTAACGAAATGTTTAATAACAGTCAGTCATGAACCTTGTAATTTGTCTTGCTTTGTAAACCATTTGAAAAACGATAATATCAGATGATATGTATAGACAAGTGCAAGGTTAAACGAGTAACCAAGTAAAATGAGTTGAATAAGATAAGTTGTTTGTAAAAAATAATGTCTTGTGAAGAGTATGTTATTTGTGTAAAATGTAATGTGTCTAAACTGAAATGACTTGGGTAACGCTACGATATGTAATATTATACAAGCATTTATATATAGGAAGTACCAGCGGCGTATCCACATGTTTGTATCATATTACATACGGCACGTTACACCAACCATTTACCCAAACCAACCACCATGTAGATTGTTCATGTATAAGCCAAATGTCAAGTGTTATTGTGTAAACCATGTCGAATGTCTATGTTCAATGTAAACCACCAAATGTGTATGTCAATGTCAACGTGTTTATGTTCAATGTAAATCATGTAATGTGTATCCCAAAATGTATCATGTACGGTAAGCGAAATGTATCAACTTAAACCATATGTAAAATGCACAAAACAAGTCGTTGAAGTAAAACGTGGTTTAAATCAACGTTATGTTCTGTGGAAAAATGCATGCTCTATTGATATTAACATTTATGCGGTATTGTGAAATATGCATACATCCAAGCCTTGAGACTGTGGCGATAAACCCTTAAACAAATTAAAGGTTTATCTAAGTTATGTATATCGAATTCGGTCATTCCTTCCAATCCTATCAAACCCAGGATTTCAGGAACGGGATTTGTCAATTCCTATGGTACTACTACCTACTAACGAACGGCGTAGCTAATGTTAATGAATGTATTGTCCCATGTTACACAAACCAAATGTCATAACAAAATGAAGGCATGTGATGTAAACAATTGTACTAAGTATGCTAAGTAAACATACGAAGCAGAAATGTTCATGTAAATCAATGTGTCCATATGCTGAGTAAACATATGCAATAGAAATGTTCATGTAAATCAATGTGTCCATATGCTGAGTAAACATATGCAACAGAAATGTTCATGTAAATCAATGTGTCCATATGCTGAGTAAACATATGCAACAGAAATGTTCATGTAAATCAATGTGTCCATATGCGGAGTAAACATATGCAACAGAAATGTTCATGTAAATCAATGTGTTCATATGCTGAGTAAACATATGCAACAGAAATGTTCATGTAAATCAATGTGTCCATATGCTGAGTAAACATATGCAACAGAAATGTAATGTAAATCAATGTACTAAGTACGCACACAATGGGCATACATAGCATGAAATGTAATGAAATCGTGTACTATAATGTACTAACAACATAGCAGGCATATGATGTGAAAACATGGAAAGCATGAAAGTAACAGATAGGCACATGTGTTTCACCCCAAAACAGTTTGGAAAACAGTAAAAGATGGGGTTCTATGTACTCACCTGAGATTGCTTTGGAGTTCTTGTATAATAACCAGATAATGCTAAAGATCACGGGATATCAAACGGCACCTAATAGGTAGCTATGTTAATATACCAGACCAAATCGGAAGGATCGGATAGTATGCGGGTTTGTAAACCAAACGAGTGTGGAGACTCGTGTAATATGGTTTTAACAAGGCCTACATACTAAAATGAAACCTAACCTAAGTGCTTGCGACCCATTACGACCCGTTTAGGTAGCTTATGCTACCTTACGCGTCGTTCGCGTAGAACGCGTCTGGAACGCCTAACATCGTGACCATAAGGTATAACCTCGGAAGGTTATAGCTGTGGTCACCTAATGTGTTTGGTTGGATCCTAATGATCGACCAAATGGGTCGGGTTCGAAAGTATAAGCGATGGTTTAGATCGCTTACCTTACGACCCTATATAAGCACTATACTAAAAGTGACGAGCTAAGCATGTTAGAACTTGCTTAACTAAGTTTAGAAAACAGGTTTGGCATCAAAGCAAACGGCTTTGATGCTCACGAGTAGTTTGGTTACAAAATATGCAAGAATGCACATTTTGGCCGAAACTACGACTCGTCACTGAGCCTAGATAACGTGGTAATCAGTAGGTATAGTCACTACGGACTATAACCATCGTGATCACGCTCACGTTATGAAGTTCCATGAACTTCGTGTTGACCATAGGCTGGTCAATGCAGAAAGTCAACAAAACGTTGACTTTCGGACTCGAAAAGCGAATAAAAGAACGAAAGAATACTTACGGAGGGTCCCCGAATGCTAATCTAGATCAAAATGGCTCAGGTATGAAACAAAGGTTCCAACTTAGAGCTCTTGATCAGATTGTGTGGGTTTTTGCAACAATGGGGGGTGGGTATTTATAGTATTTCCCGAACCGTTAGGATCGTTTCTTGAAAAGGTTGTGGTTACTGAAAATACCCCTTAGTGAACTGAAAGGGCAAGCCAAAATCATGTGGTTGTGGTTAAACCAGCTGAAATTTGCTGACTAGATGTTCTTATCTGTTCTGCATGTCCCACGCGGCCCGCGTGAAGGTGCAGGCCAGACTTACGCGGGCCGCCTGGCCCCGTCTGATCTGCACCACTTGCAGAATTTACAGATTTGGTCCCTGTTGCGTGTTTAAGCTATTTTCGACACTTCTAAGGCCCGTAAAGCCAACTTTAAGGCCCTAAAATGATGCCTAAACATTGTGGACATCAAACATGCTCAAAAATGTTCCGCATGTTGGTTCGTTTGGCCGTACGATCGCGATGTTCGCTTAATTACGACGGAATGCGCATAAGCGCGAAAAACGATCCAAATGACGCGACGAATGGATTTTTCTCATGCCAAACACTAAGGCATAATATAAGGATGCTTACATAAATTTTTGGATGTCCAGATGTATTCAGAACGTAAGTTATGTGCGGAAGTGCAAACTTGTGCACTTTTTGACACTTTTAGTCCCTGAATGACCCAAAAGTTTGTTTTAGCATACCAAACCCCTCAAAGCCTATTTCTAAGCTATGTAAAGGATATTTATGGTATGTTTAACTTATGGACATGTTCTGGAATGTTCGTTACAGTTCAAATTGGCATACTTTCGCAGTTTGTCAAGTTTAGTCCCTGTAAGCGAAATAACTTGTTTTTGCCATACCAAAGCCTTCAAAACTTATTTCTAAGTTATGTAAAGGTTATTTAAGGTATGTTGAGTATATGTTGATGTTCCGGAGTATTTGTCGCATTAAACTGAGCACGTTTAAGCACCAGTTAGCGTATAACTCTCCAGAAAGCGATGTAGATTTTGAAATTGAACAAAAGTCAAAACATGAAAAATGTAAAACACAACCAAACAAACATTGGGATAAAATAACATTGTTTTATTGATAATAGAACTGTTCATAATGATTACAAGCACAAATGTTACAACAATCATGTATACTAACAAGAATGTGAATATGATGACATGGAAGTATATGGATCATGTCAAGATGGATGGAAGCATGGAAGGCTAACGGGCCAAAAAAGGCAAGAAACGGATGCGAATACGAACCCTTAAGGTAAGTGAACTCCGAAACTCACTTATTAGTATATAAATGAAGTTGTTTTTATGAATATTGGAAGTCATGTAGGAATGGTTATGAGATGTAAGTAAATGGGTAAGAAGTTTGTACTAAGTTCAAATGTAATGGAAAATGCTTGGTCAGATCAAACGGGTCGAACATAGAAAGTAACTTAGCAAGTTGTGGTAGTTGGTTTGATCTTGGGGTTAAGTATTAGAAGGATATGGGGGCTTGAATATTGTTATTACACATCTTGGAACTTCCGGGATATGCGACAAGTGGGCAAAATGATCAAAAAATGGAAATCAGCGTTTTGAGTTGCAGAGGAAGAGTCGGCGATGCCAGGTTGGCGTCGGTGATGCCATGCTCTTTTGCAGCCGACGCCCAATCTTGCTGCCTACACAGGTCCGATGCCGAAAACTCGTTTTTCGTGTTTTTCTCACTTTTCTTTGCTTCCAAGGCCCCGATAAGCTTCCCAAAGGTACCCTAAGCCTACCATAATGTTTTTGTGGGGTTCATTTAAGAAAGGAAACTTATGGGAACATGTACGAAGACGTGGCATGTACACTAACATATGTAAATATGGTTTTGATATGATATAGTTAAGTCTTATAAGTAAGATTTTTATTGTATGTACATGATATAGTGTAACTAGACGGAATCTGCATGAGGATAAAATGCGATGTGATTCGTTAGTTATTCACTTTAGATTATATAATGCCCAAGTACTAATCTTGTGAATGTATGTGGTGACTGCAGGTTGCACAAAATTACGGACCATGATCATCACGGGACGTAAGCGGTTGAAGATCGAGATATAACACAGATTGTATGGGAAAGTGTGGTCACGTAGATAGTAAACTTATGAAATGTATATGTATAAAATGAAACGAAATACGTAATTATCATTAAAGACTCACCCTAGAAAGGACTTTCAATCGTGTTGGAATGTTTTTAATAAAAGAAATTTTATGGTACATATTTCCGCTGCGTCTTTTCGGTTTTAGCGTGTTAGGGTCTTACAAGTTGGTATCAGAGCCCTGGTTTGAGCAAAATCAAGTACACATAGGTAAGTACTTGAACTCAAACTTGCGTGCTCTTGTGATATGAACCGTACAATCCGAGACTCGATCAAGACCCGAAGGTAAAACCGAATGAACACATGTATATCTATACTATATTATAATGTATGAGGGAGGGGTATTTTAAGATACCCAAAAAATAAGAACTTCTTCCCTCTTTATTTATAAAAACACCCCTAAAATGAGGATAACTTGGTCTTTTAAACACTCATTATATTTTAGTCCCTCATATTATTACACTTAAATCCCTTTTTTTAACAAAATTATGGCTAATTAGTTACACTTATCCCTTTCCACAACAAACTTATAATCATTTTACGTATTCTTGTCATATTTTATAAACTATAATGTTTTAAAAAAAATCGAAAGGTACCGTGATAACCTACTCATTTTTGTCGACATTTCGATAGTTGTCTTAGGTGTCTGTATTGTTGTGCGGATTAAAATGTACAAGTAAATGATGCATTAGTGTCTAAGTGATTAAAGCAATGTGTCCTATCACATTTCAAATGCTCAAGACTCTCTATGTTGTTGTCATTAGTATCAGTTTAATAATATTCTAACCCTTTTCACTCCGATTTTCGTTTGGTTAAGACCATTCACCAAGTTGTTTCGACGACTAGATTTGTTCGTATTCTGTATGTTTGTGTATTTACTTAGTTGGGTGAACAAACTTACATGGGTTAGCAGGTAGTAAATTGACATCAAACAAGCTCACTTGTTTTTTCTAATTGGTTGTATTAAAAAACTCTATATAATACCATATTCAACAAAATGGAATTTTAGTTTTCATAAAAAAATTACAAAAGCGTTTTTAGAAGCATTTTCGTTTTCATAAAACCTTTTTTTTATAAAAACGTTTTTTTAGAAGTATGGTAAATAAGTTTTCCACCAACAAATATTTAGGAACAAAACTCCATAATCTAAACATAATACATCTTCAAAAACTAAATACTAGATTCTGTTGAATTTTTTAGGGATTATAAATACAAAAATACTCTTATATAATATTATTTAGTTGAAAAAAGCGACAGGTTATTCAATTCGTTGGTTTATAGGTTCTATATATAATAAAATTCATTAATTTTTTTTTCACTTCAAGAAATTTATTTTTCTTTAGAATTATTGGTTTACAAGTATTTCAATTTTCTGTTGTGTATAACTTTGATTTATTTTTCTATGCTCACACTTAACATTCATCTTATTTATTATACAGTGGTTTTGGAGCTTCAATATTTATCCTTTCAGATCTTTACACAGGTATCTATGTTTCTAAAACAAGATATATTATTGGTTTTTTTGTTTTTATATTATGTTTAACTGTGAACGTCGTTTTTTTATCCTATATTATTTATAACGGTAACATGATAATATGTAACTAAAATACTTAACATTTTTTTTAGTTCCCCAAAATATTCACGCTACTACTACCGCTACTACTACCGCTACTACTGATGTATCAATTAAAGAGGAGAATAGGAAGAGATATAAGAAATTCTGGAGGATGTTGATCTCGATGATGACAAATGGTGGTGTGACAATATAGATGACATCCTTGAGATATTTAAGCCGTATGATTACTAAATTGATATCATCATGATGCAAAGTACTTGACACTTGAGGTTTTAGTTTTCAACTTTTATATTTAAGACATATATTTCCTTATTCGTGTACTACTTTATATAACTTTTATTTATGTTTAAGACTTATTTTTTATTCATGTGTTACTTTATTACGTAATTACTAGATTTAATAATTACTAGGCATGTGTAATACTTATAACATATATCCACCACAATAATGCTACCATAAATATTATATGAATAAGAAAACTACCAGAAACGAGTGCCGCAATACAAAGAGTCACACCCACCGCATCGCGCGGGCACTCTACAAGTGTACACTTAAATGAAGAAACTAAACTGTGTGGAGTAAAGTAAGCTTGGATAAATAAGAAGGGCGATCCATGGATGCAATCTGGAGCAAGCACCGAACCATGAGATTGTATTATCGGATCCCAGGTACACAGTTTTAATAAATATGAGTACCAGTATTGGGAGAGTCACCCGAGAAAGGATTAATGATAAATGAATGACGTTGATTTTGCTTTGGTGGGATCCGGATTGAAACACGGGGCTTGGTTCTCAAACGAAAGACAATGATATTGTCTTGGTAAGGATTTAAAGATGTTGTATGAACTGAAACTCACTTCTCCTGGTATAAGGTGATGATTACATGAAGTCACGAAACTAGTATGTGGATTGCGCGCTTGGCCAGTGCGCAAGAAGCATATGACCCTCGTGAGACCATGATAATCATCACAGGTATGTTCGGTAGGATTGGGAAGTAAGTGGCTATTTGGGAAAGGTATGAGTTCGTAAGTAAGAACGGACCAACCGAGTAAGAATGAAAAGGTTGAATCCATTGACGGATTCAAACATAAAAGAATGAAAAGTAAGAATGAAAGGTTTGAATCCATTGACGGATTCAAACATAAAAGAATGAAAAGTAAGAATGAAATGTTTGAACCCATTAACGGATTCAAACATAAAGGAATAAAAAAAAGTAAGAATGAAAGGTTTGAACCCATTGACGGATTCAAACATAAAAGAATGAAAAGTAAGAATGAAAGGTTTGAACCTATCAACAGATTCAAACATAAAGGAATAAAAAAAGTACGAATGAAAGATTTGAGTACATAGACGGATTCAAACATAAGAGAATGCAAAGTATGAGTGAAAGGTTGAAATCCGTAGGTAAACTCGGATCAAAATTATAAGAAATGGAACATCATAAATGTAACACCTCGTAAAAATCACATCCAATAATGTATTGACACGTGTAATAAACCCTAATAAAGTCAAACCTTGAATTTAAGGGACTAATTTTTCGAAAAATCGAAAAACATTAATTATGAAAGAACTGGAAGTATTAACATACCTAAAATAAGTTTCTGAATAACCTGAGGGTATGGTATTTATATTCAAAATGAGCCGCTTGTTGATCGAGTGTAGCCATCTGCGGAATTAATTGAATGTTTGTGCAATAAAGAGTTAAAAGCATCAACATGTTAATTCTTACCTCTGAGTGACCTTTTAACAAACCGAGAGCTTCATGATATTTTATTATACTCTCGGGAATGCTAATCGTTGGCCGTCCAAGGCTTTTATGCCTTTAAGTGGCGTTACGCACAACTTTGCAAGTTAGAGGGACTAAAAGTGTCAATATGTTTAATTATATCTCTGAATGACCTTTTAGTGAACCCGAAGCATCGTGATGTTTAATAATACTCCCAAGAATACTTAATATGGATTAAATAAGGCTTCGATACTATTAAACGATGAAATGCGCAAGTTTGCGCATTAGAGGGACTATTTGCGTCAAACTGCAAAAGTCTATCGATCCGTATAGTATCGAACCTTCCGGAATATGACCATGAGTTAATCATACCCTAATTATCCTTTATATATCTTAGATATAGGCTTAGAGGTGTTTGGTGCGCAAAAATAAACTTTTAAGTCATGTAGGGACTAAAAGTGTCAAAAAGTGCACAAGTTTGCATTTTCGCGCATATCTCACATTCTGAATATCTCCGGACACCCAAAAATTTATGTAAGCACTAAAATATTTTATTTTAGTGTTTGGCTTGATAAAATTCCATTCGTCGCGTAATTTGGTTCGTTTTTCGCGTGCGTCCGTGTTTCATCGTAATTAGCCGAACAACGTGACCGTACAACCAAACGAACCGACATCCGGCATGTTTTTAAGCATGTTTAATGTTCCCCATGCTTAGGCATCATTGTAGAGCCTTAAAAATGGTTTAACGGGCTTTAGAAGTGTCGGAAATCGCATTTGGAAGTGCAGGGGCCAAAATTGTCAACAGTTGAAAGTTTCTGTGAGCTGGCATGGTCCTTACGGACCGTATGCCTATCCTTTGCGGTTCGTAAAGGAGGCCCAGTTCCAGAAATCAGAAAACCAGCTGTGGTTTTGCTTCTTGTCTCTCACAATTGATTCTATGGGCTGGTTTTAGTGCACCCATAGTTTTCTAAAACAAGGGGCATACTTGTAGGGCTGAGATCAAATCACGGTTACCGATGAACGACCCTAACGGCTCTCAAAACCTATAAATACCCCCTTGATCATGGCTTTCCTTGCTCATTTGCTTCCAATCTTGCTCTCCTACTCAAATCTGAGGATCCTAACCTTGGGGAACCTCCTTTTGAGTAATCTTCTGTCCTTTGGACTCTTGTAAGTTCCTTTCGTGCTTAGTTTTATTATTTTAGCGTTTATAGCCGAAAGTCAAGCGTTTGCGATAAACACTTTGACTTTTAAACGGTTGAGTCATGTTCGCAACGAACATGGCTACGTGATCGTAATTAGGTAGGTATTAAACCCTCAAAAGGGCACCTCCTAATTACCACGTTTACTTAGTTAAATTGTCGGGTTAAATGAAAGTCAAACGGGTTAGTTTTAAATAAATTCATAACTATTAATATAAGAAACCATAAAATCAGTTTTCTCACTTTAATAACTTGGTAAATATTAGTTGAACATGCCTAAGCATGATTCAACCCGCCAATTCTAAGTATAGGCTCGGTTCGGAAACGAAAGTCGCAAAAGTTGACTTTTGTTTTGACTCTCAGTTCTGACCCGATTTAGCTTAGTTTAGATATACCTTAGGATTCCATTAGGACCATATTATAGGTTAGTATAACCCTCCAAGGTTATACAACTTGGTTCCATAGAAATCCTAGTTCATGCATGTTTCCGTTAAATGCCTAAATGATGACCGTTCTGCCCTTTTGACCCTAAAACGAGAATTTTGAAAATATGAGAGGACAATAATCTTTATTACTGATTTATAAACTTGTCCTTAAAATTTGACATCAGTTTGAGGTCTAGATTAGGAGTTATGCTCAATAGCGTAATTAGAAAGCTTTTTATTAATTAAACGGCGTAATTAGCGTATATCCTATCTAAACCCAATTTTTGATACCAAACTTTTTGCCTACTGATATAAAATAATATTTTGGGATTTTTGAAGATTTTATTTATTTTTAGCCTGAGCATAACATAGGGTTCTAGGCTTGATTCGGTAGTTGCCTGTTATGCCCTTTTGTTGAGTTTTACAAAACATTTTGACCCCAAACCTTTTGTTACTTATTTTATAAGATAAACAAAATATTTTAAGCTTTCGTGAATAATAAAAATATCATCTTTTCTTTAAAAACCCGGAAATCGCTTAAAACTGCCTTTTTACGCGTTTTAAGCGCAAAGTATGTATTAAAACTATTTTAAATATATATGACTTGATACCTACTGATATTTTAAGTAAAATTTTATACTTTAATAGTAAGCAAAAGTTTTAAACTCAGATTTTCAAATTTGACCTTTTGACCTTATGTGAAATTACCAAAATGCCCCTTCGGTGCGTAATTTGGTTATAAATGATAAAAATTCACATATGTGAAATACCCTACTGATATAACTTATTAAACTAAGTATTTTTACTGATTAAATCAGACCTGAAACTCAGATTTATATTAAACCTCTTTTATAACCTTTTAAATGACCAAAATACCCCTACGCGGCATAAATTGGTTTTAAATTCGTTTTGGGCATAATGGAAGGTATCCTACTGATATCACAACATATTTAGGGCATATTAACTTAGGAAACCTGTATATGACTCTTATGGTTACCCGTTACGCATGTTTCGCGTTCGGTACAGTTTATGTAACTAGTTTGCATAAATTAACCGAAACGGGTCAAACCTTATCATTTTCACTTCAAAATCCAGAATGTGTTTAGTTTACCCATATTTTACAAGTCTTCGTACTTGTCGGGTCTAAATCACATTCTAATCCGGTCTGCGCTTAATCATGCGTTTTGAACCGTATCCTCCTTTAGAACTAACCGGTCTAAGCATAGGCTTATTTAAGACCCGTCAGGAATCTAATAGGTTAATAAAACCTTCGTTCCAGATTAAGAGCCCCAGTAAAGGTACTTGTGCTTGCCGGTTAGAATATACGGCTGAGTATAAATTGCATTGCTATCTCAGGTAAATACTTTTAACTTATTTTCCCTTATACGGGCTTGGGATACGGTATTATAAAAATACCGCTTGGTCGGGTGTAGAAACCTTTTAATCGGAAATGATTAATGTCACACACCGACCACGATAAAACAACAAATCGTGGCGGAAACATCGGGGAGTGTTGTAACAGAATCATTATTTCAAAACACACGGAAATTTGAAGTTTTGTTTTATTAAAACATTAAATATTTACATCATCTAGAAGTCTAAATAAAGAATTTAAACATAGTCTATCATTGTTATTTAGTCACTAAGGCCTCGTCCAGTCCTATGTGTGCATACATCCTAGCAATCAACATCAGCTGAAACATATGTGAAAACGAAGTCCGCAAAGAAATGCTGGCGAGTACATAGGTTTCTGAGAGTGTCGGATTCATGGCTAGTTTACATGTTGCAATACATAATTAAAAACCTTGTTTTGAAAAGTATTGTATTGCGACATAATTAACCGACTCAAATCAAGTTGGTTATAATTTATAAAATCTCATATCCATGATTCTTAACCCAAAACATTTGTTTTAATAAACCAAATCGTATAACATCTCGTAAAAACTCGTTAATAAAATTCGTATGGTTTATATCATTTCGAATACCTCGTTTGTGTGATATCGTCTCAAAATCGTTTACCCAAGTGAACTAAATAACGCAACGGTATGTAATACGATGAAAACACTTATATATAGGAAGTACCAGCGGCGTATCCACCATGATTTCATCACATTACACCCATCCCGTTATCTAAACACTAACCAAAAACCAATCGTTTATCCAGTTCGTTTAATTCGTCAAAATCGTTTCAGTCGTTTAAATCATTCTCGTTTTAATTGTGAAAACTACTTTTGGTTGTCTCGCTAATAACACCAAACCTTCGTGACTCGCCTATCGCCAATCTCGCATTACTAACCACCAAAGGGTAAGTTAACAATCATCAGATTCGGTCGTTACCCACCTAACCCACACATAACCATGGGTGCAGTCTGATAACGGGATTTGTCAGATCCTATGGTACCATAACCTAATACTGGTCGGTTCGGCCAAAATTAATGGATATTATTCGTTATGTAAATACAACCAACAAGTTTGTTCACTTTATCAAATCGTTATAAATTTTGTATAAACCATATCATTTATTTTTGAAACCATCGTTAAAATCTCGAAAACATTTAACACATATGAATCACCCCAAAACAATTGAAAATAGTAAAATAGGGGAACTATGTACTCACCTGAGAATTCTTAGTGGTCTTTGACAACAACCAAGCAAAGCTAGAGGGAGCACGGAATCAATCGGCAACCTAACTATATAAATAAACCGGACCTAAGTCGGAAGATCGGATAGAATGAGGTCTTGTAAACCAAATGAGTTATTGGAACTCATATGACATGGTTTAGCAATGCCTACATACTAAATCGAAACCTAACCTAAGTGCTTTCGACCCGTTACGACCCATTAAGGTAGCTTATACTACTTTAACGCGTCGTTCGCGCAAACGCGCGTTCGAGACGTCTAACTAGTCCTATGACAAGTATTATATGCCTAAACATGTTTAAATATGTTGTATAATTAGTTAAGTGACAAAATTTTAGGTTACATATGCTTAAAATCCAATTATGCATGAAAAGGGCGTTTTGGTAATTTACCTAAGGCATATAAACTACCTATCATAAAACTACTTAAACTAGGTGATCATAAGGTATAACCTCGGAAGGTTATTCCCTATGCAACTATGGTCACCAAATGTGCTTGGTCGGATCCTATTGATCGACCAAACGGGTCGAGTTCGAAAGTCTAAGCGGTGGTTTAGACCACTTGACTTACGACTCTAAACAAGCATTAAACTAAAAGTGACGAGCTAAGCATGTTAAAACATGCTTAACTAAGTTAGAAAACAGGTTTTGATATCAAAACAAAGTGTTTTGATACCAAGAGTAGTTTGGTTGCAAAATACGCTTAATGCGCATTTTGACCGAAACTACGACTCGTCACTACGCCTAGTCAACGTGGTAATCAGTAGGTATAGTCACTAAGGACTATAACCATCGTGATTACGCTCACGTTGCGAAGTTCAAACGAACTTCTCGTTGACCATCTCGTGGTCAAAGCTGAAAGTCAAACAATGTTTGACTTTCAAGCTAGGAAAGCAATAAAAGAATGAAAGAGGACTTACAAAGGGTCCAAATAGATTTGGTTCCAAGTATTCTCAGGTAGGTAGTGAAATATCACAACCACTTAGAGAAATCTCAGACCAAATGCAAGGAAAATGGAATGAAAGCATGGCCTTTATATAGTTTTCGCAAAACCATTAGGATCGTTTCTTGGAGAGGAGGCCACATAAACCAGCCCCTAGCATTGAAAACTAGAGATCAAAACCAGCAAAAATGTGACATCTGTGCCTCCAAGACCATCGAACAAATACCAAATCAATGAAATATTGTATTTCATACTTGGAATTTGTATAAATATGTGTATCGTTTACACATATCAATTCTCGTTCGATTTCAAGCTCTAAATCGCTTTCTGGAAGGTTATACGCGATCTGATGCGTAAATATAACCAGTTTAATGCAACAAACACTCCGGAATAGTGACATAGGCTTAACATACCTTAAATAACCTTCACATAACTTAGAAATAAGTTTTGGATGGTTTGGTGTGTCAAAAACAAGTTTGTTCAATCGCAGGGACTATTTGTGTCAAACTGCGAAACTATACCGATTCGTATGGTGTCGAACAGTCCGGAACTTGATCATAAGTTAAACATACCATATATAACCTAAAAATGGCTTAGAACTAAGCTTTGATAGGTTCGGTGTGCGAAAACATGCTTATATGATCTTACAGGGACTAAAAGTGTCAAAAACGGCGTAAGTTTGCATTTTCGCGCGTATCTTACGTTCTGGACACATCTGGACATCCAATATTTTTGTACACACTAAAATATTTTTATTTTAGTGATCGCCATGCAAAAATTCCATTCGTCGCTTAATTTGGATCGATTTTGCGTTCGTTACGACTTCCGTCGTAATTAACCGAACAACGCGATCGTACGACCAAACGAACCGACATCCGAGATGTTTTTGAGCATGTTTTGAGTCCCCTATACTTTAACTTCATTTTAGAGCCTTGAAATGAGGTTAACGGGGTTTAAACGCATCGAAAAAGGCTTTAAACACGTGCAGGGACCATTTCTGCCATTTTTGAAACTTTGCTGAACCTGATACATGGTAGCGTAGCGCGAGCACATACTGCCTATGCCGTCGCGCTACGCGAGCATCACATCTAGGCAGAAAGTGTGTTTTCAGCAACAGTTTGTAAATTCAGGGGCCAATCATGCAATTTCTTTGTGTGGTAACCAAGTTACCACCTCTCCAAGGCTTTGCACCTGCTCCTAACAAATGTATGGTTGTGATTTCATGCTTAATGACTAAGAAAAACACTTGGAGTGATCTTGTTCTTCATGTCCAACTATAAATACCATGCTCCATCAACTCATTTCTTTGCTCATTCACTCATTCCTCTCTTCACATCTGCTTTGGAGCTCTCTCTCAAGCATTTGGGACTTTGTCTTCTTGTAGAAAAGATAGCAAGGACCTTAAGTGAGCTTCTTTCATTCTTTTTATCTCCTTTTTCCTTATGTAGTGCAGAAAGTCAAACGTTTGGCCAACAGTTTGACTTTCGGTTTTGACCATCAATTGGTCAAGTCAAAGTTCAATTGAACTTTGAAACGTGATTGTAATCACGATAGTTATAATCCTTCGTGATTATAGCCGCTGATTACCACGTTAGCTAGTTCTAGTGTCGAGTCAAAGTTTCGGTCAAAATGCGTTTTAGCACGCATTTTGCAACGGAACTACTTTAGGGTATCAAAACACTTTGTTTTGATACCAAATCAGTAGGTTAGACATGTTTTGACATGTCTAACTCGACACTATTAGTTTGTGCTTGTTTAGGGTCGTAAGATAAGCGGACAAAACAACCGCTTATACTTCCGAACCCGACCCGTTTGGTCGATCTTTGGATCCGACCAAGCTTAGTTAGTGATCATAATTACATAGGGAATAACCACTGAGGTTATACCTTATGATCACGTAGGATCGGTTAGTCATTTGCTAGTTAGCTTGTATGCCCATAGGAAATGACCAAAATGCCCTTTTGAAGCTAGAATCCGTAATTTGACTGTGTGAACATATTTTTGACTTGTAATCTGATTTAGTAACATGTTTAGGGATAATTGGGCATGTAAGACTTGGCATAGCACATAGATTACCGTCCGAACATAGTTTTACGCTAACGACGCATTATAGTGGCTTATGTTACCATAATGGGTTGAAACGGGTCAAAAGCACTTAGGTAGGCTTTCCAATCAGAATGTAGGGCCTATTAAATCATACCATATGAGTTCAATTACTCATTTGATTTATAGAACCTCATTCTATCCTATCTCCCGATTTAGGTGTCGATTTATTTATCTAGCAATCCGATACTAGGTACCACTTGATTCCTTGATTGCCCGTGCATCGATAGTTCACAAAATCAAGGATACCCTACAATCTCAAGTGAGTACATAGTTCCCCTATTTTACTGTTTTCAATTGTTTTGGGGTGAATCATATGTACAAAACGATTTTCAAGGTTTAAATGATGATTTCAAAAACGATTAAGATGGTTTATACAAAACTAATAACGATTTCAATAAGGTGAACAAGACTTGTTGGTTGTAATTACATAACGAATGACATTCATTAGCTCTGATCAAGCCGACCAGTATTAGGTTATGGTACCATAGGATCTGACAAATCCCGTTATCAGACTACACCCATGGTTATGTGTGGGGGTTATGTAGGTAACGACCGAACCTGATGATTGTTAACTTACCCTTTGGTGGTTTGTTAATACGAAACGAGAAACGAGTTAAACGAGTCACGAAGGTTTGAATGTTGTTAACGAGACGACCAAAAGTATTTTTCACTATTAAAACGAATACGATTTTGGGTCGAGTTAAACGATTTGAAACGAGATACACGATTTGAAACGAGATAAACGAATTAAACGATTGGCTTTGGGTAGTGATTAGATAATGGAACGAGTGTAGTATGCTAGAATCATGGTAGATACGCCGCTGGTACTTCTTATATATAAGTGATTCTATCATATTACATTGCGTGTCATTATTTAGTTCACTTGGGAAAACGATTTGAAACAATATCACACAACGAGGTTTTCGAAACGATATAAACCATACGAGTTTTATTAACGAGCTTTTACGAGATGTTTCCAAATTATTTTACTAAAACAAATGTTTTTGGGTTAAGACTCATGGCTACGAGATTTTATAAACTATAACCAATTTGATTTGAGTTGGTTAATTATGTTGCAATACACTTTTCAAAACGAGGTTTGTATTTTTGACTCTTGTAGTCTAACGAGGTACTGCAACATATAAACGAGCCATGAATCCAATACTCCCAAAAAACCTATGTACTCGCCAGCATTTCTTTGCTGACTTTATTTTTTTACATATGTTTCAGGAGATATTGCTTGATGTTGCTTGCTAGGAAGTTTGCGTCACATAGGACCTGGACGAGGCCTTAGTGATCTAAAAACAGCAATAAACAATATGTAGTTTGTTTGTTTTAAAGACAATGTACATTACATAATAATTCAATAAAACAAAACATTTGGTTACCATGGTTGTGAAACAATAATTCTGTTGCAACACTCCCCGACGTTTCCGCCACGGTTTGTTGTTTTAACGTGGTCGGGGTGTGACAGAAAAGTTGGTATCAGAGCCAATGGTTATAGGGAATTAGGTTATTAGCATTGCTTTGACCTAGACTATAACTTTAGGACCCTAACACAAGTTTACTTGTGTTTAGAAATTTTAAAACAATACTGTCACCTATCCTTAGGTGATAACCACAACAAGAACACAATAACGAATCCGCTTTGAAAATTAATCATCTATCCTTAGATGATTGATTACTAGGTTTTGAACCTTCTATTATAAGGTTTTGAACCCTTCCAGTCTGATTCATCTTTGGCTTTGTGCCTTTCGAGTTTTCAAAATCTCGTCAAAGTTTGGGTTTAAATAATGTGAACACGTGCAAACTGGAAGAGTGAATGCCTGTACCCTGAGTTTTCTGTCTAAGGCTAGAGTGTTCGTACAAATCCGCATTATCAGACCAGTCACTCTTACCTGGGAACTCTTGGGGTGAGTGTTCACTTATAGGCGAGCATGTCTTCGCGATACATTATTTTGACCTATTTACTTTGATTTGTCACTGCGTGTCGTTTGTTTGTTCAAGGTAACGAACAAATGATCGCCTTCCTTGTGTGGTGTCGATATTTTTAATACCTCTTTTGTTCCTCCAATTGTCAACCTCACGCGTTTCCCATGTTTCCTTTTTAGACAATGCCTCCACGACGCAATACTCAAACTGATGCTCGAACTTATACTGCTGAGGAACTCGCAGCCCTTGTCTCTCAACAAATGGCTGCTGTGCTTCCAGGCATTGTGACCCAAATCCACGAGCTATACAATAACAATAATAACAACAACAATGCACCATGTAATTTTAAAAATTTCAATTCTGCGAAGCCGCTTAAGTTTTCTGGGTCACAAGGAGCAACCGCACTCCTGCAATGGTTTGAGAGTATCGAGAGCACATTCAGACATGTGCAGTGTCCGAATGCGCGCAAAGTTGAGTTTGCTTCAAGCGTATTTGAGAAGCGAGCTCTTACATGGTGGAACGGAGTGATGCGTGATAGGGGTGCCGAAGTGGCACTAGCACAGACTTGGGATGAGCTCCGAGCTCTCATGATGAGAGAGTTCTGTCCCCGACACGAGATTCGAGTGTTGGAACGAGAATTTGACGATTTGAAACAAGTCGGGGGAGAACACCGTGCTTATACGGATCGATTTGAGGAGCTTAGTTTGTTGTGTCCCACGATGGTTACCCCGTTGGATAAGGCAATTGAGAGGTATATCGATGGTTTACCCGACTCCATTCAGGACATCCTGACTGGCGTTAATCCTACTACCGTTCGTCAAGCGATCGAGTTGTCTGCTACCCTGACTGAATCTCAAGTCAGGAAGGGTAAACTCACCCGCAAGGGTGATAATAAGAAGTCAACCGATTCTGAAAAGGGTAAGGGTGAGAAGCAGGATGAGGCATCGAAGAAGTCAAGGAAGCGCAAGGCTTCCCAAAACTTCGCTGTCACCAATCAAACTGCTCAGAACCCTCAGAACCCACCGACTCAACCTCCTGCAAAGAAAGCATATGCTGGTACCGCACCTCACTGCACTCGATGTAATGGTCACCATGTTGCCCAACAGGCCTGTAAACAGTGTGCTACGTGTGGTAGGCTTGGGCATTTGGCCAATACTTGTCGTTTTGGTCAAAATCAGGCTGCCCAGGTTCCAGCACAAGCTCAAGGGAATGCTGTGAGATTCCCACCTGGTTCATGTTTCAATTGCGGAGAAATGGGTCATTTTCGCAACAATTGCCCGAGATTGGTAAACGCGAATGCGAATGTTAACCCAAATCCGAACGCGAACGTGAATGTGAATCCCGCTCGTGGACGAGTGTTTAACATCAACGAGGCGATCGATGATGCAGCTTTAAACAATTAGTATTTTGTATTTCTTCTAGTTGTTATCTTTTAAACATTTAACAGACAATGCGGTTGTTATATAAATAAAATTTGTGGTTTTATTTTAAACTACTGCAATTGCATGAATGTTTGAAGCAACCTTGTAATGTCAACACAAAGACAAACTGCTCGTGTAGTTCTGTCAATCCCATGATCACTTGTGATCTCCCCTAGAACCTTAAACGCTCATTTCTTTTAAAAACCCATTGTTATTTGAGAAAAGGATTCATCTGTCCGAGCTTTTTCACCTTGGGGAGCTCCTGCCCTCTTTGTGAAAAGGAAAGATGGATCTTTTTTTTATGTGTATCTATTATCGTAAGCTTAATAAGCTTACCATCAAGAACCGAATTCCTATTAAGATCTTCCTATCTTCATGGTTAGACTCTTGGAAGTATTTAAAGTGCCAAATGAAATCCACGGATTGGATTCCTGGCGTACTTTAAATACCCTGGTCCAAAGATAACAAATTAAAGGTCGAATTAATCAATTATGCGATTTTGTGATTATGTGTTTATGTGTTCTCCTTTGTGTTTTGTGCGATCCGATTTTGTTTTCGAAATCCTCATAGAATCTCCCATATCTTCATATGAGGGATTCATAGTAGGATATTCAAAGGTACTACCTTAAATCCTTAATGGGCTTCTACGTGGTAGTTAAGACCCTTGGATTATATAAGTGCCATTTCATATTTCGAAAAAAGACCCCTTGAGTGGTCTAGTTAAAGATTGATTCAACATCTGGTCAAGAATGATATGTGATATAGCTGGAAAGACTTCTAGGTAGTCTGTTTTAAAAGATCATTTATTGATCTAAAGGACTCAATGATGGTCTAGTCACGCTCATCACAGGTTCGTTCATTTGGTTCCTCCCTACACATTATAAAATACACTGTGTGGACTATGCAAGGAATTACGTAATTATGGACGCGTACATAATTATGAAATTCAGTGCACAGAAACCACAGTAAGATTTATCATGTGTAAGAACTGATAGTGGCAACAATGACGGAATGTGAACGATGTAATGAGGTACGGTGGACGCACCAATGACACTTCATATACTTGTATATAAGTGTCCCTCTTACACTGCAAGCATAATGTTATTAAAGTTACTAGAAGTTCAGAACCCAACCAGTATTGTCTTATCTTTCCGACTTCATGTTTCGAGCTCTCACAAGTTTCCTCTGATTAAATTTCGGGACGAAATTTCCTGAAGTAGGGGAGACTGTGACATCTGTGCCTCCAAGACCATCGAACAAATACCAAATCAATGAAATATTGTATTTCATACTTGGAATTTGTATAAATATGTGTATCGTTTAGACATATCAATTCTCGTTCGATTTCAAGCTCTAAATCGCTTTCTGGAAGGTTATACGCGATCTGATGCGTAAATATAACCAGTTTAATGCAACAAACACTCCGGAATAGTGACATAGGCTTAATATACCTTAAATAACCTTCACATAACTTAGAAATAAGTTTTGGATGGTTTGGTGTGTCGAAACAAGTTTGTTCAATCGTAGGGACTATTTGTGTCAAACTGCGAAACTATACCGATTCGTATGGTGTCGAACAGTCCGGAACTTGATCATAAGTTAAACATACCATATATGACCTAAAAATGGCTTAGAAATAAGCTTTGATAGGTTCGGTGTGCGAAAACATGCTTATATGATCTTACAGGGACTAAAAGTGTCAAAAACGGCGTAAGTTTGCATTTTCGCGCGTATCTTACGTTCTGGACACATCTGGACATCCAAAATTTTTGTACACACTAAAATATTTTTATTTTAGTGATCGCCATGCAAAAATTCCATTCGTCGCTTAATTTGGATCGATTTTGCGTTCGTTACGACTTCCGTCGTAATTAACCGAACAACGCGATCGTACGACCAAACGAACCGACATCCGAGATGTTTTTGAGCATGTTTTGAGTCCCCTATACTTTAACTTCATTTTAGAGCCTTGAAATGAGGTTAACGGGGTTTAAACGCATCGAAAAAGGCTTTAAACACATGCAGGGACCATTTCTGCCATTTTTGAAACTTTGCTGAACCTGATACATGGTAGCGTAGCGCGAGCACCTACTGCCTATGCCGTCGCGCTACACGAGCATCACATCTGGGCAGAAAGTGTGTTTTCAGCAACAGTTTGTAAATTCAGGGGCCAATCTTGCAATTTCTTTTTGTGGTAACCAAGTTACCACCTCTCCAAGGCTTTGCACCTGCTCCTAACAAATGTATGGTTGTGATTTCATGCTTAATGACTAAGAAAAACACTTGGAGTGATCTTGTTCTTCATGTCCAACTATAAATACCATGCTCCATCAACTCATTTCTTTGCTCATTCACTCATTCCTCTCTTCACATCTGCTTTGGAGCTCTCTCTCAAGCATTTGGGACTTTGTCTTCTTGTAGAAAAGATAGCAAGGACCTTAAGTGAGCTTCTTTGATTCTTTTTATTTCCTTTTTCCTTATGTAGTGCAGAAAGTCAAACGTTTGGCCAACAGTTTGACTTTCGGTTTTGACCATCAATTGGTCAAGTCAAAGTTCAATTGAACTTTGAAACGTGATTGTAATCACGATAGTTATAATCCTTCGTGATTATAGCCGCTGATTACCACGTTAGCTAGTTCTAGTGTCGAGTCAAAGTTTCGGTCAAAATGCGTTTTAGCACGCATTTTGCAACGGAACTACTTTAGGGTATCAAAACACTTTGTTTTGATACCAAATCAGTAGGTTAGACATGTTTTGACATGTCTAACTCGACACTATTAGTTTGTGCTTGTTTAGGGTCGTAAGATAAGCGGACTAAACAACCGCTTATACTTCCGAACCCGACCCGTTTGGTCGATCTTTGGATCCGACCAAGCTTAGTTAGTGATCATAATTACATAGGGAATAACCACTGAGGTTATACCTTATGATCACGTAGGATCGGTTAGTCATTTGCTAGTTAGCTTGTTTGCCCATAGGAAATGACCAAAATGCCCTTTTGAAGCTAGAATCCATAATTTGACTATGTGAACATATTTTTGACTTGTAATCTGATTTAGTAACATGTTTAGGGATAATTGGGCATGTAAGACTTGGCATAGCACATAGATTACCGTCCGAACATAGTTTTACGCTAACGACGCATTATAGTGGCTTATGTTACCATAATGGGTCGAAACGGGTCAAAAGCACTTAGGTAGGCTTTCCAATCAGAATGTAGGGCCTATTAAATCATACCATATGAGTTCAATTACTCATTTGATTTATAGAACCTCATTCTATCCTATCTCCCGATTTAGGTGTCGATTTATTTATCTAGCAATCCGATACTAGGTACCACTTGATTCCTTGATTGCCCGTGCATCGATAGTTCACAAAATCAAGGATACCCTACAATCTCAAGTGAGTACATAGTTCCCCTGTTTTACTGTTTTCAATTGTTTTGGGGTGAATCATATGTACAAAACGATTTTCAAGGTTTAAACGATGATTTCAAAAACGATTAAGATGGTTTATACAAAACTAATAACGATTTCAATAAGGTGAACAAGACTTGTTGGTTGTAATTACATAACGAATGACATTCATTAGCTCTGATCAAGCCGACCAGTATTAGGTTATGGTACCATAGGATCTGACAAATCCCGTTATCAGACTACACCCATGGTTATGTGTGGGGGTTATGTAGGTAACGACCGAACCTGATGATTGTTAACTTACCCTTTGGTGGTTTGTTAATACGAAACGAGAAACGAGTTAAACGAGTCACGAAGGTTTGAATGTTGTTAACGAGACGACCAAAAGTATTTTTCACTATTAAAACGAATACGATTTTGGGTCGAGTTAAACGATTTGAAACGAGATACACGATTTGAAACGAGATAAACGAATTAAACGATTGGCTTTGGGTAGTGATTAGATAATGGAACGAGTGTAGTATGCTAGAATCATGGTAGATACGCCGCTGGTACTTCTTATATATAAGTGATTCTATCATATTACATTGCGTGTCATTATTTAGTTCACTTGGGAAAACGATTTGAAACGATATCACACAACGAGGTTTTCGAAACGATATAAACCATACGAGTTTTATTAACGAGCTTTTACGAGATGTTTCCAAATTATTTTACTAAAACAAATGTTTTTGGGTTAAGACTCATGGCTACGAGATTTTATAAACTATAACCAATTTGATTTGAGTTGGTTAATTATGTTGCAATACACTTTTCAAAACGAGGTTTGTATTTTTGACTCTTGTAGTCTAACGAGGTACTGCAACATATAAACGAGCCATGAATCCAATACTCCCACAAAACCTATGTACTCGCCAACATTTCTTTGCTGACTTTATTTTTTTACATATGTTTCAGGAGATATTGCTTGATGTTGCTTGCTAGGAAGTTTGCGTCACATAGGACCTGGACGAGGCCTTAGTGATCTAAAAACAGCAATAAACAATATGTAGTTTGTTTGTTTTAAAGACAATGTACATTACATAATAATTCAATAAAACAAAACATTTGGTTACCATGGTTGTGAAACAATAATTCTGTTGCAACACTCCCCGACGTTTCCGCCACGGTTTGTTGTTTTAACGTGGTCGGGGTGTGACAAAAAATGAGCTAAATGACCAAATTCAATGTTTCTGTCTGGCATGCCCTCGCGCCCCGCGTAAGACTTCACTTAGTCTTACGCGCCCCGCCTGATCATTATTGGCAGATTGTCAGTTTCAGTCCCTGAACTTGCAAAACATGCATTTCGGCCCATTTTTGACACGTTTAAGCCGCGTTAACCTCATTTCAAGGCTCTAAAATGAAGTTAAAGTATTGGGAACTCAAAACATGCTCAAAAATATCTCGGATGTCAGTTCGTTTGATCGTACGATCGCGTTGTTCGGTTAATTACGACGGAAGTCGTAACGAACGCAAAAACGATCCAAATTAATCGACGAATGAAGTTTTATCATGCCAATCACTAAAATAAAATATTTTAATGATTACATAGATTTTTGGATGTCCGGTTATATTCAGAACATGAGATATGCGCGAAAATGCAAACTTGTGCACTTTTTGACGCTTTTAGTCCCTGAATGACCAATAAGTTTATTTTTGCACACCAAACACCTCAAAGCCTATTTCTAAGCTATGTAAAGGATATTTAGGGCATGTTTAACTTATGATCAAGTTACGGAATGTTCGTTACAGTACGAATCGGCATACTTTCGCAGTTTGTCGAAATTAGTCCCTATAAGCGAATAAACTTGATTTCGACACACCAAACCTTCCAAAACTTATTTCTAAGTTATGTAAAGGTTATTTAAGGTATGTTAAGCCTATGTCACTATTCCGGAGTATTTGTCGCGTTAAACTAATTATGTTTACGCATCAGTTCGCGTATAACTTTCAAGGAAGCGATTTAGAGCTTGAAATCGAACGAGAATTGATATGTGCAAATGATACACATATTTATACAATTCCCAAGTATGAAATACAATATTTCATTGATTTGGTATTTGTTTGATGGCCGTGGAGGCACAGATGTCACAATCTCCCCTACTTTAGGAAATTTCGTCCCGAAATTTAATCAGAGGAAACTTGTGAGAGCTCGAAACATGAAGTCGAAAAGATAAGACAACACTGGTTAGGGTTCTGAACTTCTAGTAACTTTAATAACATTATGCTTGTAATGTAAGAGGGACACTTATATACAAGTATATGAAGCGCCATTGGTGCGTCCACCGTTCCTCCATTACATTGTTCACGTTTTGTTATTGTTGCCACTATCGGTTCTTACACATGATAAATCTTACTTTGGTTTCCGTGCACTGAATTTCATAATTATGTATGCGTCCATAATTACGTAATTCCTTGCATAGTCCACACAGTGTATTTGATAATGTGTAGGGAAAAACCAAATGAACGAACATGTGATGAGTGTGACTAGACTACCATAGAGTCCTTTAGATCAATAAATGATCTTTTAAAACAGACCACCAAGGAGTCTTTCCAGCTATACCATCACATGTCATTCCTAACCAGATTTGAATTAATCTTTTTACTAGACCACTCAGGGGGTCTTTTTCAAATTATGGAATGGTACTATATGATCCAAGGGTGTCACACCCCCAAAATCCACCCGCGGAGTACCACCGCTTGGAGGCGTTACATGACCAGGATCAAGCCACCAATCATATTGAACATGTAATTAAGTAGTAATAGTTATCCATCATGTTGGTGCATTACGTCTATTGACTTCGTCTTGTATCATGTAATAGGATAGGATAGGTTAGAATAACCGGTGCACGAGGTTCGAGAAACGGAAGTGGTAAAGTAGCATGTTGGATCGCTTATATGAACAATGTCCATAAAAGCGACCCACACTGTCATGCTGGACCGCTTATATGAACATTGTTCATATGAGCGGACCACATCAACTTGTCTGGATCGCTTTTATGGCAGTCCATATGAGCGGTTCACACACACTATATATAGGTGCATGGTTGATTCATTTGTAACGGTTCGGAATTTGTAACGAAGTGCTGTCGATTTGCTTCCAGGTTGTAAACATTGCTAAAATCAATAAAGTGAAGCATTATATTTAGTTTGAGTGTCTAATTCACTGATTCCGCCTTTGAATTGGAAAACGACTCTTCTGATCGACTCATTCAGGGTCAACGACGATCCTACAAGTGGTATCAGAGCTCAGGAAGAAGAGTTCAGCTCAAACTTGATCCGTTTTCTGTCTTCTACACCTTCTTTTTCGATTTAGACAAGTTTCCACGGTTAAATTTGGACGAATTTTTCACAGGACGTGTATTATTGGACAATAATAAACCCTAGAAAGTTTCAGACTAAAATTCAAACTAATAACAGGTTAAAACATGTTCGAAATGTGGATCGCTCCAAATGACGTCATGATGAACCGCTTTTAAGTCAAAGTTTGGACCGCTTTTTCGTACACATTTGGTCCTGGTTCGCTCCAAAGACAACTCGGACCGCTCGAAAGTTTATCCTGGACCGCTCATTAGTACAATTTTGGACCGCTCATTTGTCCGTTTTTGAATCTGGACCGCTCCAAATTACTTTCTGGACCGCTGATTTGAACAGTTCTGGTTCGCTTATTTGGACTTCTTTTAGTCTGGACCGCTGTTTTGTACATTTCTGGTCTGGATCGCTCGAGTGACATATTCTGAACCGCTCATACAACATATTCTTGAACCGCTCATATGACATATCCTAGATCGCTCATGTGACAAGTCCTGGTTCGCTCATACGGACATATCTGATTCGCTTATTTGGTTGTTCGCTCATCTGTCAAATTGTTGGTTCGCTCGATTGAATTGTTGGGTTCGCTTTTATGTCAACGTGATTCGCTTATTTGTCAAGTGTTGATTTTGCTTGTTCGTTCAGTCCGATTTTCATCTGAGTGTCAAGATTATTTCACGACAATCGAGTGTTAGTGTATTCCAAGTTACTTGATACTGTTTAAACTGATTGAGTTTGTTTGTTTGCTTCCAGGTCATTGTTTACAAGTGATTAAAGATGTCAGATTTTGGAGAAGAGTTTTACAACACATTTTACAACGCATTTACTTCGGAAGATGTACCAATTACTCCAAAGAATGCTAAAAAAGTGATATCGGAAAGCTTGAGTTACGATAATGTGTACGGGAATCATCAAAGACCACCAAAGCTCATGAATATTGAAGATTATCACTGGTGGTATGAAAGATTTGAGAATTGGGTTCAAGCATATGCATATGATAGTTGGATTTGTTTGACGCTGGGATAC
Organism: Helianthus annuus; assembly: GCF_002127325.2. NCBI lineage: Eukaryota > Viridiplantae > Streptophyta > Magnoliopsida > Asterales > Asteraceae > Helianthus > Helianthus annuus. The sequence goes on along the minus strand of NC_035434.2, from coordinate 105,636,084 downwards.
AACAAACCAAGAAATGATAGACGTGAGTTGATTAATCTGAAAGATTTCACAGCGGATGACAAGAAAGAACATTCAGCAGAACTGAGAATGAAGACACTTCTTCAACAATCTATCAGAGAGGATATATTTTCACTGCTTCAGTATGGTGAAACTTCTAAGTCAATTTGGGAAGCATTAAAGTTGAAAGCTGAAGGAGGAAAAGATATCAAGAAGAACAAAATATCTCTACTGAAGAAGGAGTTTGATATGTTTAGCTGTATGAAGAATGAAACAGTTCGTCAAATGATCGAACGTTTTTGTCATCTGAAGATTGAGTTAGAGAGGTTTGATATTAGAAAAGAAAGAGAAGAGATGGTGGATAAGTTGGTTGAAGCGTTACCTCATGAAGATGATTGGAAGACATATGTGATTGTGTTGAAGAATGATATTAACTTTGATACTATGTCTTTAGATCAATTGATTGAGAAGATAGAGGGGCATGATCTGTTGATTCAAAAGCAAAATAAGATGTCAAGTTCTAACTATCAACAGAATGTTGGGTTGTACTATCGAAAAGGGTTGATACAGAGCAATGAGTCCTCAAGAAACAATGAGTCTCCAAGGATCAAAACAGGGTATACAGCTGAAAAGACAAACGAGTTGTCAAAGAATACCTCTTCTAGTTTTGATCCAGGGTATCATGCATCGTCAGCAACTGCATCGTCAACTTCAAACTCCAATGTTGATTGGAAGAATTCTCCTCTGCTGAACAATGAATTTGCTCAACAGCACATGAGCTTCCTAGCTTCCATTCTGGTATCGTATGAAGGTTTGATAGCTGGAAAGATCGGAAATCCTAATTTGACAAAAGAGGATTACGATCAGGTGGATCCAGAAGAAATGGAACTCATGGATATTCGTTGGTGCATGGCAAGTGTTATCAGAAGAGCTCAAAGATTTATGGAGATCACTGGCAGGAATTGTTTGGAAGGGCCTAGTACGAAGATGGGTTTTGATAAGAATAAAGTTACTTGTTTTAAGTGTAAAGAAAAAGGTCACTTCAAAAGGGAATGTCCAAACAACAGAGCTGATGATAGTATAGATCCATTCAGTAATGATTATTACAAAAAGGCTATCTATCACAAGAATGCCGAACAGTCAGCCAGAAAACAAACTGATGGAGGATCATCCAGAGAGAAGAAAGCTGCTTTGTCTTTTTGTAGTCAAGCTGTGGAAAGTTTAGAGGATAGCTATGAAGATATGGTTCAAATTTTGGATTTTTCAAAAAATTTGAAAGATGCAGGTTCACCTAGTGGTATAATCTATGATGATGAGGGGTATGATTGGAGCCAGCATGATGTTGAGGGTGTCAACTTGGAAGCTAAAGCTATGGTAGCAGAAGTACAGCTGACACGAGAAGAAAGACACGCTCGAATGAGATTGGATGACGTGTACAATGCTTACAGAGAAGCCACATGGGCTGGAAGGTGGAGCAAAGATAAACAATGCTATGTTGATCCTGAAGGAAACCCAACTGTTGATCCAAAGACAGTTGATCTTGAAGCATTGGTTGCTGCTATTCCGACTGTGGATGTCTGGTGTAAAGGTCTTAGAGAGAATCCAAGATACAAGCAGCAAGTTGAAGAAGGAATTAGAAAAGTCATTTTTGCAAGTCTGGAGAAGAAAAAGAAGAAGACTGTCGAGGAAATTGTGACTGAGAGCAAGGAGTTGGTGAATAAGATAAAGAAGGTTGCAAAGAAAATTGAGGAAGGTGCTGAAGAAAAAGAGCTAGTGATTGAAGAAGTTCAGATACAGAAGACTGAAGATACGACAGAGCCAGTCATTGAGGTAATAAGTCAAACTGATACTTCTGTCAAAATTGATAATGAAGCTGAACAACAATGCAAGAAATGCATGGAAACATGCAGTGCTTGTATTGAGAAAGATGAAAAACTCAACAACAGGGACATTGAATTCACTAAAATAGAAAATATTTTCAAAGAAAAATGTCATGAGATGAGTGAAAATGAAAAGTTTTTGAAACAAGAAAATGAAAAATTGAAATTAAAATGTGATGATCTTGAAACAGAAAACATGAAATTAAAAGAAATGTGTTCAGCTGTTTGCAACGAATGTGTTCCAAAAGAAATAAAAATTCAAGAGTTGCAAAAAGAATATGATGTTACGAAATTGTCATATGAAACTGTAAAAGAAGCTTATGAAACGTTAAAAAGTAAAGTCAAAAGTCTAGATGATAGATTGTGTGCTTGTCAAAGAAACACTAAATTTCTTGAAGCAAGATATGAAGATAAACAAAGGGTGGTAAACCAATATATTGATGATGTTGCTAAGCTTAAACAAGAATTGGCAGACAAAGAAAAATTGGTCAATAAATTGCAAAGTTATCATTCATCGTCATATATTCTGGAACGTATTTTCAACATCACACCCGATGAGAAAGCGTCTGAAAAGAACAAAAAGGGAAAAGGGTCTGAATTTCATCAAGTTCCACCACCGTTGGAGAATAATTATACATTCTATGATGGCGAAGAAGTGGAAAAAGTTATCAACATGGTTGATCAGTTACCCGACAACATCGATGTGACTTACACCAAATCTGATGATATCAGTGATTCAGAGGTGGTTGGTAAGGTTGTTGAAAGCATTTTTCAAGAAAACTCGGTTGAAACAAGTAAAACTGAATCACAAGATGAAGATGAAGGAAATCTTCATGATGGTTATCTAAAGAACATCAAATCTGAAGAAAATTTGAATGATGATTCAAAGGGATTGGTTTATACCATGATTGGATCAGACAAATTATTCTTGGATGTTGTCTTCCCGATTCAGAATGTGATCTCAGAAAAGGTTGATAAAGTTTTCAAAATGGTTGAAATTGAAAAATCTGAAATTTCAAAATTTGCTGGTAAAGGTCACAAAACTTTTTATAACAAACCAGGTGGCAACAAGAAGAACATGAAGGCTGGGTTGGGTTATAAAAAGAAACAAAATTGGAAGAAAAATGTGACACCAAATTATCAAGAAAAAATGAGGTTTGTTAAGGGAGATAGTTTAGCAAAAGAAAAAGAAAACAAAATGAAACAATCTAATGCTGAGTTTGAGGTACAAAAGAAAAAGCGACAACCACAGGTCAAAGATGTGTCAATGAAAACATGTTTCAAATGTGATCAATTAGGACATCTTGCTCGCAAGTGTTAGAATCTAAAACCTGTGGATGTTGTTCAAATGAAGTTTGATGCTACAAAACACCAATCTGAGAATGTGAAATCAAGGTCAATCAAATTTGATTCAAAACAAACTTGGATGTATAACACAAACAAGTTTGCTTCAAATCAAAAATGGAAATCAAATCCGAACAAGTTTGATTCAAGACAGACTTGGAGTTCTCACACATCCAAATTGAAAACAACACAGATTTGGAGACCACTAGTTGTTATGACAAAACTTCAACAAATCTGGAAACCTAAAAGTGTTGTTCAAAATCAAAAGGTTCAAAAAGGAACAAATTTTTACAGACGAGGTACTCCAGAAGGTCAAGTGTGGATGGTTAAGAAAAGTGTTGGGTTGATAAACAATGAAAATGTTGGGAAGGATCTAGAGAAACAACAACAAATTTGGAAACCCAAGAGTGTTTTAAAAGAGAAAGGTTCAACTTCTGGGGTGAAAAAGTTTGAAGAGTCAATTCCAGTTGATTATGACGCAAACTTTCCACCACTTAAGGCTGAAAATTTTAAAATTCAAATTGCAAGAGTCAAGGTTACACCTAAGGCTGATCAAGCCTGGGTGGATACCATGTTTGATTAAAAAGTTGGAATTGCCGGAGCTTCCTTTAACGCGAAGCATGAATCGGCATCTATCTCTATTGATTGAAATTATTTGTATATTTGATAAAGTTTGAATGTGCAGGTACTCAAGGGTGGTGAAGACTGTCAAATCCAACAAGTGCCTAGCGTTAGCATATGAAGAAGATCCCCGGTTTGGTCAGACGGGGAAAGTATGTGTTTGATTGTGTGTAAATTTTTGAACAACTTGAGATTTGTTTGTGTGGTGTTTGTTGGTTGGTTGCTTACTTGGCTGATGGTTGATAGATTGTGATAGACTGTGATGGTTGTGATAGTTGTAGTTTAAATTTGCTTTGAATTAGGAGTGATGGACTATGCCGAAACCCTCACGGCGGAACAAACATGATTTCTCACAAGTTGAAGAACGGTTTTCTTACGGTCAAAATCAATGGGTTGTAAATCATGGGGGTACGTTATATTTTCTGCGAAACAGAGCATGAGATGCAGAAAATGGATGGCGAAACAAAGCTATCAGTATCGGTTTGTCAAATTTCTTTAATGGTTTTGCATTTTAGGGGGAGAAAAATTGTTAGAAAATACAAAAACATTAGAAAATTTGAAAAATACAAAAACATGATAAAATCAAAAATTTGAGTCTTGCGTAAAAAGAGGAAATGATAGTACATCAGTAGACAGTTACAGTATGCTAAAGATTTGTAATGATTAAATAGCGTTAAACAGTCTCACTGATGATATGTCGATAGGTTTTTATACATTTAGTAAGCTTTTTCGGGATATAAACCTAAATTCAAAACTTGCTTATTTCGTGGGGAACACTACTTAGATATATAGGTAACCCCTGAAATCTCGTTTGAAAGGTCTCGTATTCTGATATACTAGGTGGTTATACTCTATGATGTCTGGGGTATTATTCCGGGACTTCTGCTGAACGGTAGTTCTGACCTAGTCCCTGGCTAATACTTTCGCCAAAATGCTTGAAATATAGCATAAAGCCCTCAGCTGATTAGACGATAAAATTGATAATCAGTTGTTGTAGCTAAAAGATTCTCTAAAGGGAACACACTGCAAAGTCGAAGCTGATATCTCTCTGCTGAACGGAAGTTCTGACCTGAGATCCCTCAGTTCTCGCATACCCTAATTTATGTACAGACATCATTGTAGTATTCTTACCTGTAAGACTGAATATTGGGATTCTGGATATGGGAGTATATTCAAGAGGTGGGAAACATGAATGAGTTTAAGTCTTAAAACATCTAAATAGTATCCTGAATCAGTTGAAATTTGTATGAAAATTTAAGTGGATCAGTATATTGACAATCTAAGTGAATTGTTTAATTCTGAGTATGATTTAAAGCTTAACGGTACTTGTGACTTGTCATAAACTGATATGATCCTCTGATGCATTCTCAAAACAAAAATATTGATTGTATATATTTCTTTACAGCTTTATATTTTCAGAAAACATAAAAAGATTTTGATTTCTGCGTTATTTTCGATAAACCGATGTCTGAGTTGCTAAGTTTCAAAATCGAAGTATGCTGATTGTGTTTCTGAAAACAAAACGAGTTCATTAATTTGAAACTTGAAATTTTTTTTGTAAAATTTTCAAAAACAAGTTGTGAAAATTTTCAAGGTCATTAATTTGAACTTGAATGATAATCTGAGAGGGAATTGGATTCTTGTTTACTGCCATATCTGTTGAGTTCATTGATAGGGGGAGTAGGTTAGAGAATTTGATTACTGGTTTTAAGATGTTATTACTTATCATTTGTATGAGTAATTACAGGAAAGATCCAGATTACGATCCCGAAAGCTGAGTCTTAGGGGGAGTCTGAAGATGAGATTATTGTAAACAAAAGTGTGCAAAGAGCTAGGTATCGTTAGCTGAAAAGCAAGGTGATGATCCCTAAAAGCATGGAAGCTTGACGAGAGGGGGAGCTTACTGATGATGAAGATGATCAATGAGAAAGATTGAAGATTTTGTCAATATCCGAGGGGGAGTCTGTTGGTGCATTACGTCTATTGACTTCGTCTTGTATCATGTAATAGGATAGGATAGGTTAGAATAACCAGTGCACGAGGTTCGAGAAACGGAAGTGGTAAAGTAGCATGTTGGATCGCTTATATGAACAATGTCCATAAAAGCGACCCACACTGTCATGCTGGACCGCTTATATGAACATTGTTCATATGAGCGGACCACATCAACTTGTCTGGATCGCTTTTATGGCAGTCCATATGAGCGGTTCACACACACTATATATAGGTGCATGGTTGATTCATTTGTAACGGTTCGGAATTTGTAACGAAGTGCTATCGATTTGCTTCCAGGTTGTAAACATTGCTAAAATCAATAAAGTGAAGCATTATATTTAGTTTGAGTGTCTAATTCACTGATTCCGCCTTTGAATTGGAAAACGACTCTTCTGATCGACTCATTCAGGGTTAACGACGATCCTACACATCAATATGAAAGGTGTTTATCAAAACCAACATAGTTAAGTATAGCGGAAGCATAATGTAAAAACCCAAACATAAGTGTTAATGTATGAAAAGTAATGAGTGTTTCTTCACGATCCAAACCCCACAACGACCTGCTCCTCCTTGTGCAAGCTCCATAAGTACCTAGGGTCCTGCAAGGCATGCAACAGAGAGTCAACAACTAGTTGAGCGAGTTCACAGAAAGTAAATGCGTAAAAGGTAAGTTCATGAGTATCAGGTGGCTCTACTGGGCCGATATAGGTTTCTATTGGTGGGGGCTTCCCATGTTATTTATCCACTAGACCATGCGTTACCATAAGTGTTCTACATATCCCGAGAACAGTAATACGTACAATTTACGTAGGATTTACGTAAGTATCCTTCAAAACCGAGGATAGGGGTACGTGGGGGTTTACGTAGGTTTTACGTAAGTGCCTGACACAACCGAGGCAGTAGTGAGTATCCGTTCACGTAGGTTTTACGTGAGTGTCCTTCGCAACCTGAGGACAGTGAGTAACTTAGGTATACGTAGGTTTTACGTATGTATCCTGCACAACCGAGGACGATGGTATGGTAGTCTAGTAATGGTATCCGTATAAATCTATTCAACCTTATCCTTTCAATCCCATTCCCAACACCCCGGGAATCCCATGCCTTGATAAGAGTGTGAACTCACCTTGGGTTGCTCGGCAGATACACAGGCAAGTTAAATCAAGCTATTTGGTGGTCAACCACGTCCTACCATGGTTACCATATAAGTTAGTGTGACACTTCGGGTTTTACCCGGACAACCTTTTGTGATGTAACTTACGTGTGTATATTTTATTAAATGAAAACCCGTGAACTTTCGTGTTACATGCTATGTGTATCTACGTAGTGGTGTATTTAGATATGTATATATGTATATATAGGTATGTGTGTGTTATACATATGAGCCGAAACCACAAGCAACCCGACTCGAGACCACGGTCTCGAGTGAACATTAGTAATGGGCCGGCTAGGCCTTGGCCTTGTAGGAATTAAACCCAACCCGGAACCCCCCTCTAGCCCAACTCGGTGCACTATATAAACCCAACCCCACCTCCCTTAACCATTTTACACACTCTCTTCTCACACTCTCCCTCATTCACTCTCTTCTTCACTAAACCCTAAAACCCTAGAACAACACTACAATCCTTCTCCTTCTTCTCGGGTTCAACCAACATCAAGAACATACTCGGCTTTAGCTCGGAACCGCCAACCGGAAGCTCGTTCATCGATCCATCATACCCGCACACCTTGAATCTATAACCGGTTAGTGGTTTTAGCTCCTTCTAGATGTTCATGTGTTAATAAGGTCACTAGGACTAATATATGTTATGTGTTACTATGATTCTTGTGTATGGATGATGTTTGTTTGACATGTTTGTGTGGATCAAAATGTGTTAAATGGGTAACCGGTTAGTGTTTGGGCTTTTATATGATCCTTATTGGTTTGTGCTTGCTAATGTTGATGATTAAAAAGATGTTTGTGTGTATCTCAGTTCGTTAGGAAGTTTAGATAGATTGTGGTCATTATAAATGTATGTTTCGGATATGTGCTAATTGCTCGAATGATCATATCAAGGGCTTGATTTTGAGGATAAGTGCACGGTTTTGGGTTTTAGTAATATGTCTTTGTTTGAATGATTTTCAGTTTATTGCTTGAATGTTATGTAAAATGATGATGAACATGAAGAACAATTTGAATGCCTTTAAAATATTTTAAAATGTGTATATTTGATCTGTTTTGGCTAATGATCAGACAAACAAACATGTTTTAGTGGAAATGGTACAACATTTTCATGAAAATGCATTTCTATTGGTTCGTACCAAGTGACAGGTTCTAGAAGGGATTGCCATGCACGTTATCACGGTTGCGAGTCGCAACCTTTGGTTGCTACTCGAAACCACGCATGACCAGTCGACACCTCCCAGTTGCGAGTCGCAATCAGCACGCATCAAACCTGGTTGCGAGTCGCAACCACACCTGCCAAGTCGCAACCTCCGGTTACGAGTCGTAACCAAAACATGACGGACCGAGACCGCAGTTGCGAGTCGCAACCTCGGTTGCGAGTCGCAACCACCTTAGTTTCGACTGGGCTGTTTTATGTTATTGGGCCTTGACTGTTTGTCTTGTTGTTTTGGGCTTCAACTGTTGGGCCTCCTGTTGACTGGACTTCATGTATACATGTTACTGTTTGTATTGCTGCCTGTTAACTGCTTGTATACGTGTATGCTAAACGTGTTTACTTGTACCCGACTTGACCCATATTTGGTAACCATGTTAGGACGTGGTGACCAACATACTTAACCAAGTAACGTATCTTACCGAGCAACCCAAGGTGAGTTCACAACTTAAAAGCATGCGTCCCGGTGGTTTGGGACACGAGACCGAAACAACCCTATCCCCTTGTAAAGGGGATACCGTCTACACTCCTTCCCTAGTTATTGGGAAACAAACTTACTTTATCTTCCCTTGTATTGGGAAACCTTTTTAGTTAATTACTGTTTATACGGATTGCAACTAACGGCACTAAACGCAACTCTATCACTCAAGTCCCTACTACATAATACCGATTAGTCGCCGGTGCCAGGCGAACGGGTTATTAGTTGATAGCGCTATTTAGGTTTTACCAGCCTCACACCGTGCCATGGTATGGGATCGGTCGTGAACTAATGTACTCAGGCATCCATCAATGATGATAGAACATTGACATCGGGGCATCCTGCGGAAACGCATTCGGTTACCTAGTGTTCGGTATTAGAAAACAGTTTAGTCGCTAACTTTTGGGGTAGCTCCCCATGGCATGTATAAACGGATAAATTAACTGGTGAAACGAGTTTTTGGTAATTAAAACTGGACAACTAGTGAACTCACTCAGCATTATTGTTGACCCCTTTACTGCATGCTTTGCAGGTGGCCAGTGACTGGAGCAGCTACTTGGGATGTGTAGTGGTCGCCTGCCCGTGTGTTGGGCATTTATTATGCTTACCTTATGAACGCTGTTTAAAACTATTTAATTATGCTTCCGCTACTTGTTACTGTTTTAAACTTGAAACCTTAAACTCTGAACTTGATGTTTGCTAATCTTATGGTTAGTAAGTATTACTTTAATATTAACCAATGCTTAGTATAATTGGTGGCTGGATCCTGGTCAGTCACGCCCTCGAAGCGGGTGTTATCCGCGGGTGGATTTTGGGGGTGTGACAGATTGGTATCAGAGCCATTGGTTATAGTGAACTTGGTTTTAAAAAGGGAAAATCTTTTTGAGAAAAACCAGACTATAACCCGTGACTCGTGACGACACTACACTCCAAGTACAAGGCTCGACTTATCTGACCTCATAGCTCGGACCCATAAGTTACTTGCTTACTTGTCTTATGCTTTCTGCTTTACTATACTAGTTTGCCTGATTAGATAGATACATCTTCTCTCTTCTATCTTATTCTCGCTATCACGCACTCATACTATGTTTTCTGGTTATGAAGACAATGAGTGGGCGCGGACGAGGAAACGTCAACATGACCCCGGCTCAGTTCACTAGCCTGCTCAACACTGTGGCTGCAGCTTTCGCAGCTCACCCTATAGGTAAACTCGTTGTCTTAGGATGTTTAGATCCTACCGCCACATCGTCTTTTCGCCTCTAAACCTATTTCGCTTCACTCCTCACGACAGGTCAGCCTGCACCTGTGCAACCACGTGTTTGTACCTTCAAGACCTTTATGGATTGCCAGCCTCTTCCTTTCAATGGCACGGAGGGTGCCATAGGACTCCTACACTGGATCGAGAAGGTCGAAGCTGTTTTTGCTGTCTGTGAATGCCCAACTGCTAATTGGGTGAAGTTTGCTACTGGTACTCTGGAGGGAAGCGCACTTTCATGGTGGAAGGCGCAAATTCAAATGCTTGGTTTGGAGACTGCTAACGCTACTGCGTGGGAAGATTTCAAGGATATGATCAAGGAAGAGTATTGTCACAGGGATGACATCCACAAGCTGGAGAATGAGTACTATGAACTCAAGATGGTTGGGTCAGAGATTGAGACCTACACCAAGCTGTCCAACGACTATGCTGCTCTTTGTCCAAACATGTCTCGACCTATGTATCGAAGAATCGAACTGTACATCAAGGGTCTGGCTCCAGAAATCCGAAGCCATGTAACTTCAGCTAACCACACTACCATTCAGCCGATCGTTCGACTTGCTCACAAACTTACTGATCAGGCTGTGGAAGAGGGCAGGTTGCCCAAAAGGATCAGTGCTGCGGAAGGAAGTTCTAGTGATGGAAAACGAAAGTGGGATGGAAATCAGGGCAAGGATGCTAACCCTACTCAAGCCCCAGCTCAGCAAAGGAAAACTGACAACAACAAAGGCACTCAACAACAGGGTGGCTACCGGGGAAACTACCCTAAGTGCAACAAGTGTAACAGGCACCACAATGGGGCATGTAACAAGGGTCAGTGTCAGCGATGCCACAAGATGGGGCACGAAGCAAAGGATTGTAGAAGTCAGTTCCCAACAAGGCAGAATCAGCAACAACCCCAACAGCAACAGCAGCAGGGAAACAACAGAGCTTGTTTTAAATGTGGGGCAACAGGGCACATGCGAAAGGATTGCCCTGAACTGAATCAGAATCGCAACAACAATCAGGGGGCTGGGAACAATGAGCAAAACAACAATGCTGGAAATGCAAGGGGCAGAGCTTTCGTGATTGGAGCTGGAGAGGCTAGGAACGATCCCAACGTCGTGGCGGGTAAGTTCCTACTTGATGATCATTATGTTTCTGTGTTATTTGATTCCGGTGCCGATGCCAGTTATGTATCCCTTCGCATTAGTAAGAAACTTAAGCATTCGCCCGCATTATTAAGTTCTAAGCATACCGTCGAGATAGCTAATGGCAAGAACATCGAGGCCACGCATGTGATCCACGACTGCACCCTAGAATTGTCTGGCCATACGTTTAGTATCGATCTTTTCCCTGTCAAACTTGGAAGCTTCGACGTTGTTATTGGTATGGATTGGTTATCCAAACATCGTGCTGAGATCCTCTGTCAAGAGAAAGCAGTTCGCATACCTCGCCGTTCTGGTCAACCCCTCATCGTCAAAGGCAACAAAGGTGGAGAAGTCACAGGCATTATCTCCCTTCTAAAAGCCCAGAAATGTTTACAGAAAGGGCACACCGCCATCCTAGCACTCGTCACCAATACTCATGAAAAGGAAAAGAGGATTGAAGATTTTCCTGTAGTACGCGACTATCCCGAGGTATTCCCTGAGGAACTACCTGGACTCCCACCCCATCGTCAGGTCGAATTTCAAATCGAGCTAGCTCCTGGAGCAGCACCCATAGCTCGTGCACCGTACCGTTTAGCTCCTGCAGAACTGAAGGAACTCTCCACGCAACTGCAAGAAGTATTGGATAAAGGATTTATCCGTCCCAGTTCATCACCCTGGGGAGCACCAGTACTCTTTGTCAAAAAGAAGGATGGCACATTCCGAATGTGCATCGACTACCGTGAGTTGAACAAGGTTACCATCAAGAATCGTTACCCTCTCCCGCGCATCGACGACCTATTCGATCAGCTGCAAGGATCGAGCTACTATTCTAAGATCGACCTGCGATCAGGCTATCATCAGCTGAGAGTTCGTAATGAAGATATCTCCAAAAACTGCATTCAGGACTCGTTATGGTCATTACGAGTTCCTCGTTATGCCTTTTGGAATGACTAACGCACCTGCAGTGTTCATGGATCTTATGAACCGCGTATGTAAACCTTACCTCGACAAATTCGTGATCGTGTTTATCGATGATATTCTGATTTACTCGAAAAGTCAAGAAGAGCATGAACAGCACCTACGCCTTATCCTCGAACTCCTTCGCAACGAGCAACTGTACGCCAAATTCTCTAAATGTGACTTCTGGCTTCGAGAAGTTCATTTCCTCGGCCATGTAGTTAATAAGAACGGAATTCATGTCGACCCAGCTAAGATCGAATCGATAAAGAACTGGCCTACGCCTAAGACTCCCACTGAAGTTCGCCAATTCTTGGGTTTGGCGGGCTACTACCGCAGATTCATTCAGGGATTCTCAAAGGTTGCACAACCTCTCACAACACTCACTCAGAAAGGCGTCGCCTACAAGTGGAATGCAGCGCAGGTATCTGCTTTTCAGAGGCTTAAGGATAACCTCTGTAGCGCTCCTATTCTCTCGTTGCCTGACGGCACTGACGACTTTGTGGTTTACTGCGATGCGTCTATTCATGGGCTCGGTTGCGTGTTAATGCAACGCGAGAAAGTTATCGCCTACGCCTCTCGACAACTCAAGACGCATGAAAAGAACTACACGACGCACGACTTGGAACTAGGAGCAGTGGTTTTTGCTCTTAAGATATGGAGACATTACCTGTACGGTACCAAGTGCACTATTTACACCGATCACAGGAGTCTCGAGCATATCTTTAGGCAAAAGGAATTGAACATGCGACAGCGTCGATGGGTCGAACTACTGAATGACTACGAATGCGCCATCAAATACCATCCGGGCAAAGCCAATGTCGTGGCAGACGCCCTCAGCCGAAAGGACACTATACCAAAGCGCGTGCGAGCACTGCAACTTACCATCCAGTCTAACCTCCCTACCCAGATTCGAAATGCTCAAGTTGAAGCATTGAAGCCGGAGAACATCAGGGCTGAATCCCTGCGAGGATCGAGACAGCAACTAGAACAGAAAGAAGATGGTGCTTACTATGTAACAGGGCGCATTTGGATTCCTCTCTTTGGAGGTTTGCGTGAACTCGTGATGGACGAAGCCCACAAGTCCCGCTACTCAGTACATCCTGGTTCGGACAAGATGTACCATGACTTGAAGACTACGTATTGGTGGCCTGGTATGAAGGCCCACATAGCAACATACGTCAGCAAATGTTTGACTTGCGCGAGAGTCAAGACAGAATACCAGAAGCCAGCAGGTCTACTCCAACAACCGGAAATCCCGAAATGGAAATGGGAACAAATTTCCATGGATTTTGTCACAGGGCTACCTAGGTCTCAACGCGGAAATGATACTATTTGGGTAATAGTGGATCGACTGACCAAGTCCGCACACTTTCTGGCTATTAAGGAAACAGACAAGTTTTCTACCCTGGCGGAGATTTACTTAAAGGAAGTAGTTTCGAGGCACGGAGTGCCAACCTCGATTATTTCAGACCGAGACGCTCGATTTACTTCGGAACTGTGGCAAGCTATGCACAAATGCTTTGGCTCACGTTTGGATATGAGCACTGCTTATCACCCGCAAACGGATGGACAGTCCGAACGTACCATCCAAACTCTAGAAGACATGCTTAGAGCGTGTGTGATCGACTTTGGCAAGAATTGGGAGAAGCATCTACCGTTAGTAGAATTCTCATACAACAACAGTTACCACACCAGTATTCAGGCAGCACCTTTTGAGGCATTGTACGGTCGTAAATGCCGGTCACCTCTCTGCTGGGCGGAAATCGGTGATAGTCAAATCACGGGCCCAGAAATGGTGGTAGATACAACGGAAAAGATTGCCCAGATCCGACAACGCATGGCGGCAGCTCGTGACCGTCAGAAGAGTTACGCTGATAAGCGTAGGAAACCATTGGAATTCCAGGTCGGTGACCGGGTTCTACTTAAAGTCTCACCCTGGAAGGGTGTGGTTCGCTTTGGGAAACGGGGCAAGCTTAATCCGCGATATATCGGACCATTCGAAATTACCGAGAAGATCGGTAAGGTTGCTTACAGATTGAACCTGCCTGAAGAGCTGAGTGCGGTACATAACGTCTTTCATGTATCCAACCTGAAGAAGTGTTTGTCGGATGAAACACTTGTGATTCCTTTTAAGGAACTAACGATTGATGAACAGCTACACTTTACTGAGGAACCAATCGAGATCACGGATCGAGTGATCAAAACCCTCAAACGTAGCCAGATACCTCTTGTACGAGTTCGTTGGAACTCGCGACGTGGCCCAGAGTATACCTGGGAGCGGGAAGACCAAATGAAGCACAAATATCCCCAGCTGTTCCCTAACGAAAATCCCAGCACTGAAGCTACGAACGAATTTCGGGACGAAATTCCAAACTAACGGGGGGATGATGTGACACCCCGTTGAAACGCTTTCACTTACACTAGCTTGACAGTGGCTGCCTTAACTTTCGGGACGAAAGTTCCTAAAACTTGGGGATAATGTGACACTTCGGGTTTTACCCGGACAACCTTTTGTGATGTAACTTACGTGTGTATATTTTATTAAATGAAAACCTGTGAACTTTCGTGTTACATGCTATGTGTATCTACGTAGTGGTGTATTTAGATATGTATATATGTATATATAGGTATGTGTGTGTTATACATATGAGCCGAAACCACAAGCAACCCGACTCGAGACCACGGTCTCGAGTGAACATTAGTAATGGGCCGGCTAGGCCTTGGCCTTGTAGGAATTAAACCCAACCCGGAACCCCCCTCTAGCCCAACTCGGTGCACTATATAAACCCAACCCCACCTCCCTTAACCATTTTACACACTCTCTTCTCACACTCTCCCTCATTCACTCTCTTCTTCACTAAACCCTAAAACCCTAGAACAACACTACAATCCTTCTCCTTCTTCTCGGGTTCAACCAACATCAAGAACATACTCGGCTTTAGCTCGGAACCGCCAACCGGAAGCTCGTTCATCGATCCATCATACCCGCACACCTTGAATCTATAACCGGTTAGTGGTTTTAGCTCCTTCTAGATGTTCATGTGTTAATAAGGTCACTAGGACTAATATATGTTATGTGTTACTATGATTCTTGTGTATGGATGATGTTTGTTTGACATGTTTGTGTGGATCAAAATGTGTTAAATGGGTAACCGGTTAGTGTTTGGGCTTTTATATGATCCTTATTGGTTTGTGCTTGCTAATGTTGATGATTAAAAAGATGTTTGTGTGTATCTCAGTTCGTTAGGAAGTTTAGATAGATTGTGGTCATTATAAATGTATGTTTCGGATATGTGCTAATTGCTCGAATGATCATATCAAGGGCTTGATTTTGAGGATAAGTGCACGGTTTTGGGTTTTAGTAATATGTCTTTGTTTGAATGATTTTCAGTTTATTGCTTGAATGTTATGTAAAATGATGATGAACATGAAGAACAATTTGAATGCCTTTAAAATATTTTAAAATGTGTATATTTGATCTGTTTTGGCTAATGATCAGACAAACAAACATGTTTTAGTGGAAATGGTACAACATTTTCATGAAAATGCATTTCTATTGGTTCGTACCAAGTGACAGGTTCTAGAAGGGATTGCCATGCACGTTATCACGGTTGCGAGTCGCAACCTTTGGTTGCTACTCGAAACCACGCATGACCAGTCGACACCTCCCAGTTGCGAGTCGCAATCAGCACGCATCAAACCTGGTTGCGAGTCGCAACCACACCTGCCAAGTCGCAACCTCCGGTTACGAGTCGTAACCAAAACATGACGGACCGAGACCGCAGTTGCGAGTCGCAACCTCGGTTGCGAGTCGCAACCACCTTAGTTTCGACTGGGCTGTTTTATGTTATTGGGCCTTGACTGTTTGTCTTGTTGTTTTGGGCTTCAACTGTTGGGCCTCCTGTTGACTGGACTTCATGTATACATGTTACTGTTTGTATTGCTGCCTGTTAACTGCTTGTATACGTGTATGCTAAACGTGTTTACTTGTACCCGACTTGACCCATATTTGGTAACCATGTTAGGACGTGGTGACCAACATACTTAACCAAGTAACGTATCTTACCGAGCAACCCAAGGTGAGTTCACAACTTAAAAGCATGCGTCCCGGTGGTTTGGGACACGAGACCGAAACAACCCTATCCCCTTGTAAAGGGGATACCGTCTACACTCCTTCCCTAGTTATTGGGAAACAAACTTACTTTATCTTCCCTTGTATTGGGAAACCTTTTTAGTTAATTACTGTTTATACGGATTGCAACTAACGGCACTAAACGCAACTCTATCACTCAAGTCCCTACTACATAATACCGATTAGTCGCCGGTGCCAGGCGAACGGGTTATTAGTTGATAGCGCTATTTAGGTTTTACCAGCCTCACACCGTGCCATGGTATGGGATCGGTCGTGAACTAATGTACTCAGGCATCCGTCAATGATGATAGAACATTGACATCGGGGCATCCTGCGGAAACGCATTCGGTTACCTAGTGTTCGGTATTAGAAAACAGTTTAGTCGCTAACTTTTGGGGTAGCTCCCCATGGCATGTATAAACGGATAAATTAACTGGTGAAACGAGTTTTTGGTAATTAAAACTGGACAACTAGTGAACTCACTCAGCATTATTGTTGACCCCTTTACTGCATGCTTTGCAGGTGGCCAGTGACTGGAGCAGCTACTTGGGATGTGTAGTGGTCGCCTGCCCGTGTGTTGGGCATTTATTATGCTTACCTTATGAACGCTGTTTAAAACTATTTAATTATGCTTCCGCTACTTGTTACTGTTTTAAACTTGAAACCTTAAACTCTGAACTTGATGTTTGCTAATCTTATGGTTAGTAAGTATTACTTTAATATTAACCAATGCTTAGTATAATTGGTGGCTGGATCCTGGTCAGTCACGCCCTCGAAGCGGGTGTTATCCGCGGGTGGATTTTGGGGGTGTGACAGTTAGGTTCGTATTCAAGTAGTGCACGTACGTTTTCTACACATGTTCCATCTAGTTGCATACAAGAACTGATCATGGCATACACGTATAATCATGGCAGTCCATCAACAGCAAAGTCACGTAAATTAACGAAGTCCAAGTATGCGGCCCAAATAATTGGGCTCGTAACAGTATGCAAGTCAAAACAGTGTGCACGTGTAAATGGTCTCGAGTCAAGACCAGAGATCCTGAGTCGAGACGGTGTGGTCTCGGGTTGAAGTCTTGGTGTTCTCGAGTCGTAACTAGAGGTCTCGAGTTATGCATTTGTCACTCGAGAGTGGTTGTTCTCGAGTCATGTCTCGAGTCGCAACCGGACCCGCAACCGTGGTTTCGGTTTGTGCTGTTTGGTGTCGGTGTGTTGGTCTCGAGTCGAGACAGTGAGTTCTCGACTCGCAACCCGTGTCGAGACTAAGCATGTGTAACAGCTTTCCTGATTTCATGTAGATCGGTTACACTTATTCAGGTTTCCAAGTTTACAACCAATCAATCAGTTAACAGTTTCTTACAATTCAACCATCCTAAAATCGATCACACCAAGCAAATCTAGCATCTAATGTATATGAACCCTAGGTGAAATCGAACATGTACATTAAACATAATCACGAACAGTTAATCAAACCCTCAATTGAGTCGAAACAATGAACTTTTATATCAACATGAAATCCTAACCAATCACACAAGACATGTTGATTATCAAACCATAACAGCCGATTACATTGATTCGGTTCAAGCGCATCATTACGAAATCATCATAGCAACAACTAGTCATGATAGTCTAACCTATCTAATCGGTTTTTAGGTTATTATCATACAATCCAAATCATGAGAATATCATCATTCACACAACCAATTCTAATTACCACACAACTCATGACACCCAAAATCACCTAACAAAACAATGATAGTGAAACACTAACCGGTTACGAGTAGAAGGAGGTGATGAGAGTGATCCGAACAAGAGAATGATGCACGGTTGCTTTGTGTCGTCGAGTTTGAGAGAGAGAAGCTAGGGTGTTGTGTGTGTTCTCTTGATTAAAGATTGTGAGAAGTAAAAGACCCCAAAGGTGTATGTATGCGTGAATGTATACTCGGTTTAGAGGGGTGGGCCGAGTCCAAGCATAGTGAGCCGAGAGGAATGTGTACGGCCCAAAGGTTCGTGTGGTTGAACTAGTGTTGTGCGACTAAACTTATGATATTCACATGCAATCACGTAACACATAACATAACAAAATATAATGTTCCACTACGTCAACTAGTCACGTATAATCCAAACAAGTTACATCGAAGCACACAAATAGAGGTTTGAAATACGAGTTGTCACATTATCCCCAACTTGAAAGAAATTTCGTCCCGAAATTTGGTACGCACTCACTGAGGAAGCTGGGTAAGTTGTATCGTTTACTGGTTTTCCTGGGGTGTCACATCCTCCCCCCGTTGATCTGGAATTTCGTCCCGAAATTCCGCAGTAGTAGCTTCAGCCTCAGTAGTGGTTGCATTGGTTCCGAATAACTGGGGGTACTTTTCTGTCATCTGGTCTTCGCGTTCCCAGGTGTACTCTGGGCCACGTTTGGAGTTCCAACGAACTCGAACAAGAGGGATTCTCTTGTGTTTGAGGACCTTCACATCCCGGTCCGTGATTTCAACTGGTTCCTCGACGAACTGCAACCACTCGTCGATAGTGAGTTCCTTAAAAGGAACTATGAGGGTCTCATCTGACAGGCACTTCTTCAGATTCGACACGTGAAAGACATTGTGAACTGCACCGAGTTCAGCTGGTAGGTTTAGCTTGTAGGCCACTTTGCCTATTTTCTCAGTGATCTCGAACGGTCCGACATACCGTGGATTTAGTTTGCCCCGTTTGCCAAAACGGACCACACCCTTCCAGGGCGAGACTTTAAGTAAAACCCGGTCCCCGACCTGAAATTCCAAAGGCTTCCTACGCTTGTCCGCGTAGGCATTCTGACGGTCGCGTGCTGCCGCCATGCGTTGTCGTATTTGTGCAATCTTTTCCGTGGCGTCCACTACAATCTCCGGACCCGTGATCTGACTATCCCCCACCTCTGCCCAACAGAGAGGTGACCGACATTTACGTCCGTACAATGCCTCGAATGGAGCGGCTTGTATGCTGGTGTGATAACTGTTATTGTACGAGAACTCCACCAAAGGGAGATGCTTTTCCCAGCCGTTGCCGAAATCAATAACACATGCCCGAAGCATGTCTTCAAGAGTCTGGATCGTTCGCTCAGACTGCCCATCCGTCTGAGGATGATATGCTGTGCTCATGTCTAATCGTGAGCCGAAAGATTTGTGCATTGCTTGCCATAGTTCCGATGTGAATCGTGCATCCCGATCCGAAATGATGGAGGTGGGCACCCCGTGCCTCGAAACAACTTCTTTAAGATAGATGTCTGCGAGAGTGGAGAACTTATCCGTTTCCTTTATAGCTAGGAAGTGTGCAGACTTGGTGAGTCGATCCACGATCACCCATATGGTATCATTCCCACGTTGGGATCTGGGTAGGCCTGTAACGAAATCCATGGAAATTTCTTCCCATTTCCATTGCGGTATCGTGGGTTGCTGGAGTAGGCCCGCTGGTTTCTGGTATTCCACCTTGACTCTCGCACAGGTCAAGCACTTGCCAACGTAAGTAGCGATGTGGGCCTTCAAGCTAGGCCACCAATAAGTAGTTCTGATTTCGTGGTACATTTTGTCCGACCCTGGATGTACCGAGTAGCGAGACTTGTGAGCTTCATCCATTACCAGCTCGCGTAGACCGCCATAAAATGGGACCCAAATACGCCCCGTTACATAGTAGGCGCCGTCTGCCTTCTGTTCTAATCGCTGTCGTGAGCCGCGTAGGGCTTCAGCCCTGACGTTTTCTGGTTTCAATGCTTCTGCCTGAGCATCTCGTATCTGTGCAGGAAGGCTAGACTGAATCGTAAGCTGCAGCGCTCGCACGCGCCGAGGTAAAGTGTCTTTCCGACGGAGAGCGTCAGCCATAACATTGGCTTTGCCTGGATGGTACTTGATGGCGCATTCGTAATCGTTAAGTAATTCAACCCATCGTCGTTGACGCATGTTCAATTCCTTCTGCTTGAAGATATGCTCGAGACTCCTGTGATCGGTGTAAATTGTGCACTTGGTACCGTACAGGTAGTGTCACCATATCTTGAGCGCGAAAACAAGAGCTCCCAGCTCTAAATCGTGCGTCGTGTAATTTCGTTCATGTATCTTAAGTTGGCGCGAGGCGTAAGCAATGACCTTGTCGCGCTGCATTAACACGCATCCAAGACCCTGGATGGATGCATCACAATAGACCACAAAATCGTCCGTGGCCTCAGGCAATGAGAGGATCGGTGCACTGCAAAGTCTATCCTTTAGGTGCTAAAAAGCAGTTTCTTGCGTGTTGCCCCAACGGTAGGTGACACCCTTCTGTGTCAGTAGTGTAAGCGGTTGAGCAATCTTCGAGAAATCCTTGATAAATCGTCTGTAGTACCCCGCCAAACCCAAAAATTGGCGTATTTACGTTGGTGTACTTGGGGCAGGCCAGTTCCTGATCGAATCTACTTTGGATGGATCGACATGAATCCCATCCCTGTTCACTACATGGCCTAAGAAGTGGACTTCACGAAGCCAGAAGTCGCATTTTGAAAACTTGGCGTACAATTGCTCCTTTCGAAGAAGTTCCAAGATAAGTCGTAAGTGCTGCTCGTGTTCCTCCTGACTCTTGGAGTAGATCAGGATGTCGTCGATGAAAACAATGACGAACTTGTCTAGATAGGGTTTGCACACCCTGTTCATAAGATCCATGAAAACTGCAGGCGCGTTCGTTAACCCAAACGGCATGACAAGAAACTCGTAGTGACCGTAGCGAGTTCTGAATGCGGTTTTGGAGACGTCCTCATCCCGGACTCTCAGCTGATGATACCCTGACCTTAAGTCTATCTTGGAGTAGTAACACGACCCTTGCAACTGATCGAATAAGTCATCTATGCGTGGAAGAGGATAACGGTTCTTCACCGTTACCTTGTTCAGTTCACGGTAGTCGATGCACATTCTGAACGTACCGTCTTTCTTTTTCACGAAAAGTACTGGAGCTCCCCAAGGCGATGAGCTCGGACGAATAAAGCCCTTTTCCAAGAGCTCTTGTAGCTGCTTCGACAGTTCTTCCAGTTCTGATGGAGCTAGACGATATGGTGCGCGAGCTATGGGTGCTGCTCCTGGAGCGAGCTCGATTTGAAATTCGACCTGACGATGAGGCGGTAATCCAGGTAAATCTTCAGGAAACACCTGAGGGTAGTCGCGTACAACTGAAATATCCTCCAGTTTCTTTTCCTTCACTGATGCATCTGAAACAAGTGCCAAGATTGCGGTGTGACCCTTCCGCAGACATTTCTGAGCCTTCAAGAAAGAGATGATGCCAACCACAACACCACTCTTGTCGCCTTGGACTTCGAGAGGTTCTCGACCAGTACGGGGAATGCGAATGATCTTCTCACTGCATGAGATTTCAGCCTGATGCTGGGATAACCAATCCATCCCAATAACGATATCAAAACTTCCCAAGGCTATGGGAATAAGGTCGATCGAGAATGTTTGACCGGCTAAGACGATACTACAGCCCCTGACTATTTGCGTGGCTTCTAAACTCTTACCATTAGCTAGTTCTACGATGTGTTTGGTGTTTAGAGGTGTTGATGTACGTTTTAACAATTTACCCATTTTCAAAGACATGTAACTTGTATCCGCACCCGAATCAAACAAAGCAGTAACATAAATGTTGTCGAGAAGAAACTTACCCATAACGACGTTGGGATCATTCCTGGCATCACCCTGCCCCAACACAAACGCGCGACCCCTTGCTTCATTGCCGTTGCTGTTGTTTCCCCCGTTGTTGTTGCCATTGCCCAGATTGTTGTGATTGTTGTTGTTCTGGTTCCTGTTTAGCTGAGGGCAGTGCCTTTTGAAGTGACCTTCTGCACCACAATGAAAACATCCCTTGTTGCCCTGCTGCTGATTCTGCTGTGCTTGTGGCTGCTGCTGATTCTGGTTCGCAGGCCGAGGGCTTCTACAATCCTTGGCCTCATGACCCATCTTGAGGCATCTTTGGCAGCGACCCTTGTTACACTGGCCACTGTGGTGTCGGTTGCAGTTGTTACACTTTGGGAGGTTCCCTCGATATCCACCCTGCCTATGGCTGCCTGAAGAATGCTGGCTGGGACTCTGGTAAGTGTCAGTCTTTCGCTGTTGAACTTGTGACTGAACTGAAGCTGATCCCTTGCTAGAATCCCCGTCCCATTTTCTCTTGTTGTCACTGGGAGTAGCAAGTGTAGCAGAAGTAGTAGCGGTAGCAGTAGCGCTGATACGTTTAGGCAGTCTGTTCTGATCCACTGCCTGATCTGTGATGCGATGAGCGAGGCGTTGAATAGCCTGAATGTCGTCAAGATTAGCCGATGTCACATGGCTCTGAATTTCTGGTGCTAATCCCTTGAGGTACAACTCGATGCGCTTGTATGGAGGGTCCACCATAGTTGGACACAGCACAGCCAGCTTATTCGACCGTTTAGTGTAAGCCTCGATTTCTGACCCAGTCATTTTCAAGTGATAAAGCTCGTCCTCCAACTTATGAATGTCTTCCCGAGTGCAGTACTCTCTCTTGATCAGTTCCTTGAAATCATTCCAGGGTGTGGCGTTAGCAGCTGCCAACCCTAAGATCTGAACTTGAGCGTTCCACCAAGTTAGTGCTATTCCTTCTAGCGTGCCAGTGGCGTATTTCACCCTGCGAGCCTCAGGGCATTCACACATCTCGAACACAGACTCGAGCTTTTCAAACCAGTGGAGGAGTCCAACCGCCCCTTCCGTGCCACCAAATGTACTTGGACGACAGTCCATGAAGTTCTTGAAAGTGCAGACTGGTTGCTGTGCTGGTTGGCCTATTGTGTACGAATAGGACAAAGTTTAAACACAAGAGCTAGCTTAAGAGTGTAGGATCTAAAGATCCTAGTGTGTGCTATGACTACAGGATATACCTCCTGCTTGGGCGGCTGCAAGTGCCGCAGCAACTTGAGCTTGAAAGAGAGCCTCTAGCTGGGCTTGAGTCATGTTAATTCGTCCAGACATGATCTTCATTGTAAAAGTAGCGTAAGTGAGAATGGTTCGCGAGTAGGGCGATGACAGAAAAGTGTAAGCACGTAGGTATTCTCATGGTAATCGTATCATGTGTATCTAAGTGTACTACGAGCAAAGTTCTATACGTTTCTAGCAAGCAGGTAATAAACATAAACCTTATTACCTAGGATGTCGAGTCTTGCACGTGGGGCGAAGCGTCGTTGTGGATCGTTGAGAGCACTGTTCTGGTTATAGTCTGGTTTTAATAAAACGTTTTCCATATTAAAACCGAGTTCTCTATAACCAATGGCTCTGATACCAATCTGTCACACCCCCAAAATCCACCCGCGGAGTACCACCGCTTGGAGGCGTGACATGACCAGGATCAAGCCACCAATCATATTGAACATGTAATTAAGTAGTAATAGTTATCCATTAATACGAAAGGTGTTTATCAAAACCAACATAGTTAAGTATAGCGGAAGCATAATGTAAAAACCCAAACATAAGTGTTAACGTATGAAAAGTAATGAGTGTTTCTTCACGATCCAAATCCCACAACGACCTGCTCCTCCTTGTGCAAGCTCCATAAGTACCTAGGGTCCTGCAAGGCATGCTGCAGAGAGTCAACAACTAGTTGAGCGAGTTCACAGAATGTAAATGCGTAAAAGGTAAGTTCATGAGTATCAGGTGGCTCTACTGGGCCGATATAGGTTTCTATTGGTAGGGGCTTCCCATGTTATTTATCCACTAGACCATGCGTTACCATAAGTGTTCTACATATCCCGAGAACAGTAATACGTACAATTTACGTAGGATTTACGTAAGTATCCTTCACAACCGAGGATAGGGGTACGTGGGGGTTTACGTAGGTTTTACGTAAGTGCCTGACACAACCGAGGCAGTAGTGAGTATCCGTTCACGTAGGTTTTACGTGAGTGTCCTTCGCAACCTGAGGACAGTGAGTAACTTAGGTATACGTAGGTTTTACGTATGTATCCTGCACAACCGAGGACGATGGTATGGTAGTCTAGTAATGGTATCCGTATAAATCTATTCAACCTTATCCTTTCAATCCCATTCCCAACACCCTGGGAATCCCATGCCTTGATAAGAGTGTGAACTCACCTTGGGTTGCTCGGCAGATACACAGGCAAGTTAAATCAAGCTATTTGGTGGTCAACCACGTCCTACCACGGTTACCATATAAGTTACGTTCGTATTCAAGTAGTGCACGTACGTTTTCTACACATATTCCATCTAGTTGCATACATGAATTGATCATGGCATACACGTATAATCATGGCAGTCCATCAACAGCAAAGTCACGTAAATTAACGAAGTCCAAGTATGCGGCCCAAATAATTGGGCTCGTAACAGTATGCAAGTCAAAACAGTGTGCACGTGTAAATGGTCTCGAGTCAAGACCAGAGATCCTGAGTCGAGACGGTGTGGTCTCGGGTTGAAGTCTTGGTGTTCTCGAGTCGTAACTAGAGGTCTCGAGTTATGCATTTGTCACTCGAGAGTGGGTGTTCTCGAGTCATGTCTCGAGTCGCAACCGGACCTGCAACCGTGGTTTCGGTTTGTGCTGTTTGGTGTCGGTGTGTTGGTCTCGAGTCGAGACAGTGAGTTCTCGACTCGCAACCCGTGTCGAGACTAAGCATGTGTAACAACTTTCCTGATTTCATGTAGATCGGTTACACTTATTCAGGTTTCCAAGTTTACAACCAATCAATCAGTTAACAATTTCTTACAATTCAACCATCCTAAAATCGATCACACCAAGCAAATCTAGCATCTAATGTATATGAACCCTAGGTGAAATCGAACATGTACATTAAACATAATCACGAACAGTTAATCAAACCCTCAATTGAGTCGAAATAATGAACTTTTATATCAACATGAAATCCTAACCAATCACACAAGACATGTTGATTATCAAACCATAACAGCCGATTACATTGATTCGGTTCAAGCGCATCATTACGAAATCATCATAGCAACAACTAGTCATGATAGTCTAACCTATCTAATCGGTTTTTAGGTTATTATCATACAATCCAAATCATGAGAATATCATCATTCACACAACCAATTCTAATTACCACACAACTCATGACACCCAAAATCACCTAACAAAACAATGATAGTGAAACACTAACCGGTTACGAGTAGAAGGAGGTGATGAGAGTGATCCGAACAAGAGAATGATGCACGGTTGCTTTGTGCCGTCGAGTTTGAGAGAGAGAAGCTAGGGTTTTGTGTGTGTTCTCTTGATTAAAGATTGTGAGAAGTAAAAGACCCCAAAGGTGTGTGTATGCATGAATGTATACTCGGTTTAGAGGGGTGGGCCGAGTCCAAGCATAGTGAGCCGAGGGGAATGTGTACGGCCCAAAGGTTCGTGTGGTTGAACTAGTGTTGTGCGACTAAACTTATGATATTCACATGCAATCACGTAACACATAACATAACAAAATATAATGTTCCACTACGTCTACTAGTCACGTATAATCCAAACAAGTTACATCGAAGCACACAAATAGAGGTTTGAAATACGAGTTGTCACAAAGGGTCTTAACTACCATGTAGGAGCCCATTAAGGATTTAAGGTAGTACCTTTGGATATCCTACTATGAATCCCTCATATGGAGATATGGAAGATTCTACGAGGATTTGGATATCGAAAAACTCAAATTACACAAAAACATAAAAGAAACACATAATCACATAATCGCATAATTGATTAATTTGACCTTTAATTTGTTATCTTTGGACACGGGTATTTAAAGCATGCCAGGAATCCAATCCGTGGATTTCATTTGGCACTTTAAGTATTTTCAAGAATCTAACTATGATGATAGGAAGAGCTTAATAGGAATTCGGTTTGTCCTTATTGAGTTGTAATGTACATTTGAGGTGTAAAAAGAATCCAGTTAGGACTCCGATTTGGGCGGTAATCATCCACAAGGATCCTTAAAATAGAGCAACCCATCGTCTCTTTCGTTTCGAGTTTAAGCTCGAATTGAAGTGGTAGCTCATATTTCAAAAAGCCTTCGTTTACACAAGATCGTTGTGCTTGAAGCACAAGAGATTGAATATCAAATAGAGTTTGAACAGAGTGAAGCTTGACTCGCTCCTTTCGACTAAGAGTGTGCTGGAGACTTTTGTCAAACCAAAGGGCTTGGCAGTGAACTCGTAGTGTCCATATCTCGTGTGGAATGCAGTTTTGGGAATATCTTCTTCGAATACACGAAGCTGATGATACTCAGATCGCAGGTCGATCTTGGAAAAAAAACAGAAGCACCTTGCAGCTGATCAAATAGATCATCGATTCGAGGTAGGGGATATCGATTCTTGATGGTAAGCTTATCAAGCTTATGCTAATTGATACACATTCGAAAGGATCCATCTTTCTTTTTCACAAAGAGGACAGGAGCTCCCCAAGGTGAGAAAGCTCGGACGGATGAATCCTTTATCAGATAACTCTTGAAGCTGCTTCGATAATTCTTGCATCTCAGACGGTGCAGGATGATAAGGTGCTTTCGCAATTGGGTTGGCATTGGGTACAAGGTCAAAATGAAACTCGAGTTGACGAACTGGAGGCAAACCAGGCAGTTCACCAGAAAACACCCCTGGATAATCTCGAACAATCGGAATATCCTGAATACTCTTGCTCTTGTCTTTCTTCTCGGTGGCATGTGTCATAAAGGCAACATATCCTTTTCGTAAATAACATTGGGTTTTTTTACAAGGCATAAGTTTCAAACCAAAGATGGTTTCTTGCCACGAATTTTCAGAGCATCGCCAGATGAAAGAGGAATACGGACAATCTTATCGAAACAAACTACCTCAGCAAGATGTTCTGCTAGCCAACCATCCCTATGATAATGTCGACACTCTCAAGTTGCATCGGTGTGAGGTCAAAGGAAAAAAGTGATTATGAAGGTTAAATTGACAGTCGCGAATAACAGAATTGAGTACAAGAGGTTTACCAGGAACAACTTTGACAGATAACGGTTTCCTTAGTTATCTAACCAAGGAATCAAAGTGATTACTCAAATAGTCACTTCGTTTCTTAGAATGAAGCGAGCACTTAGAATTTTCGAGAAATTCACGAGCGATCATATGAATGAGAGAACTACAAATACGGTTCTTTGGTGTAGGTATCGTAGGGGTATGCCATACACACATGCAACTATATTTGAACATCAGGATTGCAATAAAGATTTATTTATGAACAAAATCGATTGTCTCAGAGTTCAAAGGAAAACACTAGAAACATAAACATAAGATTCGGATTAATCAAAGCAGCAGCTTCTTTTAATCGGCCAAATGCTCATCCGTGGGTCAGATTTGCATTGAAAATCTTTGGGTATCTGTCCCTGACATAACCCGTCTCGCCATAGGTGTAGCAAGTACCAGGAGGAAAATAAGCCTGTGCTGGATCTGTTTGAAATTGAACGGGGTTCTGAAAAGCTTGGTTTAGCATAGTGACTGAACAACAGTCTCGTGCCAAATGACCGATGAGTCCACAGTTGAAACATTTCCAACATTTGACACTGGCATAGTGGTGGAGGTTACACTGATTGCATAAAGGAGCAGTTCCTAAGTACGGCTTCTTGGCTGGTGGTGCTGCCACCTGGCTAGGTTTTGCTTGATTTGGTGTAACGGCTACGGGATCCTGTGGAGCTTTACGCTTCTTTGACTTTTTCGAAGGCTCAGCTTCTGCTCCGTTCAATGCTTCTTGAGTGGCTTCATTATTGAGACGAGACATGGCGATACCTAAATCCACGGTCTTCAGGATTACTTCGCCTACTCGCTGGGGAAATTTGGCAGTTTGCTCGGACATTTGAGTGTCGTTGCGATGAAGAGACATCCTAGAGGAAATGAAGGACATAGGAGAGAACAAGTGAAACAGAATGACAACGCATAGAAATTGCGATCATTTGTTTGTGACCTAAGGCAAACAAATGAAACTGTGATTTAATAAAAGTAAACGGGTCATATTAATGTATCACTGAAGACATGCTCGCCTATAAGTGAACACTCACCCCAAGAGTTCCCAGGTAAGAGTGACTGGTCCGATACTGCGGATTTGTACGAACACTCTAGCCTTAGACAGAAAACTCAGGGTACAGGCATTCACTCTTCTAGTTTGCACGTGTTCACATTATGTAGACCCAAACTTTGATGAGCTTTTGAAAACTAAGAGGGTTCAAAACCTTATAATGAATCATCCTAGAACAGATGATTAGTTTTCAAAGCGGATTCGAAATTTATGTTCTTATTGTGGTTGTCACCTAAGGATAGGTGACGGAATTGTTTTAAGATCTAAACACAAAAATCTTGTGTTAGGGTCCTAGGAAGGTTATAGACTAGGTCAAAGCATTACTAATAACCTAATTCCCTATAACCATGAGCTCTGATACCAACTTTTCTGTCACACCCCGACCTCGATAAAACAACAAATCGTGGCGGAAACATTGGGGAGTGTTGTAACAGAATCATTGTTTCAAAACACACAGAAATTTGAAGTTTTGCTTTATTAAAACATTAAATATTTACATCGTCTAGAAGTCTAAATAAACAATTTAAACACAGTCTATCATTGTTATTTAGTCACTAAGGCCTCGTCCAGTCCTATGTGTGCATACATCCTAGCAATCAACATCACCTGAAACATATGTGAAAACAAAGTCAGCAAAGAAATGCTGGCGAGTACATAGATTTTTTAGAGTGTCGGATTCATGGCTAGTTTACATGTTGCAATACATAATTAAAAACCTTGTTTTGAAAAGTATTGTATTGCGACATAATTAACCGACTCAAATTGTGACACCCCAGGAAAACCAGTGAACGATTGAACTTACCTAGCTTCCTCAGTGAGTGCGTACCAAATTTCGGGACGAAATTTCTTTCAAGTTGGGGATAATGTGACAACCCGAGTTTCCAAGGTCTTTCTTTGACACGTTATTTGTTTACAGTCACACTTTTATAACTTGCTTGCATTGTGATTTGCTTATACTTGATGTATGTTTGGAGCATTAAGCTATAGTGAAATGAAATAATAAACTAAGTACTGTTCGATATATGTATGTATTGGTGTGTTAACATTTTTTTTTATCTTATTATTATACATGTTAAGTATATGGCAAAAGCACAAGAGTGATTTCGCCCTAACATGCTAGACGAAAACCAGAAGGGTTTTCACCTGATTTCGCCGGCCCAAAGCCCAGCTAGGGCCCAACCTTTTCACAATTCCCGTATAAGTGAATCTAGGTTACGTAATCAGTGATTAGAAAAATCCTAGGTCTCTCTCCATAGTGGTGCGACGGCAACAGGAGACCCCCTTCACACTCGAAGCCTTTCAACCGTACCCTCTTAACTTCGGTTAGCTTTTATTTATGAAAGATATATGTGTTGTTATGAAATTGTGATCATGAATAAATGTTGCCTTGTAAATATCGATGGGGTGCATATGATTATTAAATAAACAAGTAATTGTGATGTGCCCTAGATTAGACATAACATGCAAAAATTGGTCCAATAGCAGGGAACTTGCAGCCACTACATAATTTGGTCAAATAACAACATGAAAACCCTTTACACTGGTTGGCCATTGTTGGGTATTCCAATGATAATCTACTGATTGAATTGTGATGTTGGTCTTGTGATTATTTCGGTATTTTATATGTTACTATATCGATGACTTGATTTAATAATAGTCCTGGTTGTACAGTGATTGGTAGCTTAATTGGATTTCGTGTTTGGTATGATATGTGTGATGATTAAATTGAAGCCATGAGTTGATTTGTGAAACCTTTATGATGATGTCGTGAGTAACAGATTAGGATTATAGGTTTAGGTATATGTTGACTATGGAATGATATGCATGTGATTTACTGACAAAATATTAGGAAAAGGTGAATTCTTAAT
The DNA here is from genome assembly GCF_002127325.2 of Helianthus annuus. Taxonomy (NCBI): domain Eukaryota; kingdom Viridiplantae; phylum Streptophyta; class Magnoliopsida; order Asterales; family Asteraceae; genus Helianthus; species Helianthus annuus. The sequence goes on along the minus strand of NC_035434.2, from coordinate 105,606,017 downwards.
GTTGAATGTGTGGATGTCATTGGGTCAATTTTCGGTTGGGATAAAAATGGTCAAATCAAATTGTAGCACCATTACATCAATAGTCAGTGCATGCATGTGGTTGTGGGATAGTTGACGGCTATAGCAAGTATTACAATTGGTATGTCGGCCAACATGTGCATGTGATTTTTGGGCGGCCAAGTGTTACAATTGGTGGGGTTTGGGCGGCCCAAAGGTGGGTATTGGTTACTTTATCAGCCCAATAATACTAAAGTGTCAACCGGATATTTTTAATTATTGTTACTGTGGCGGTTGTGCATATGATCCTTATTATTAATAAACTTTGACCAACTAATAGCATGTGAATATAATGAATTTCAATACACCGCCTGACAACAAGGATTTGTAAATGGACCGATTTTTCAATAGTGGGCCGATGCCCTTGGTGGACTATCATAAATTGATGTTAGTTAATTGATTTTGGGAACTTGCACGATTACTTGTATGAGAACCGAATTATTAGTATATGCCATTGTGAGATATGAACTTGTAACGTGAATAAATATATATGGCCCGCATACTTGTTATAAATTGGGCAATAGTATGTGTATACTTGTTCATTACTTGGATAATGTGCAAAGAGAATACCAGATTTACGTGTATACGAAACTGACTATGTTCGGTAACCACATTAGGGTTTGGTTGACGAGCCTGGAACAAGTAACTTAACATAACATACCGAGCAAACCAAGGTGAGTTCACACCCTTACTAAGGCATGGGATTCCCAAGGGCTTGGGAATGGGATTAAAGGAATGAGATTGACTAGATACACTGTTGCTAGACTACCATACCATCGTCCTCGGTTGTGCAGGACACATACGTAAAACCTACATATACTTATGCTACACTCTATCCTCGGTTGTGAAGGATACTCACGTAAAACCTACGTGAACTTGTACTCACTACTGCCTCGGTTGTGTCAGGCACTTACGTAAAACCTACTGCCTCGGTTGTGTCGGCTGATTTGTGAAATTTGTGTTAATTGATAATCACGGTTAAACTTGGAAACTTTGAGTAAACGTAACTGATTTTGACCGAAAGATACTAGTTGTTCGAAACATAGTTGTGACCGAAGGATAGCTTTGACCGAACCATAGTAGTGTTGACCGAAGGATAGCTTTGACCGAACCATAGTAGTGTTGACCGAAGGATAGCATTGACCGAAAGATGACATTGGTTCGAAGCATAGCATTCGGTCCGAATGATAACTGTGATAACTATGTCGAAACATAGCTGATGTGTCGAAAGATAACCATGAATCGTAAGATGATAACTGTGTATCGAAAGACGTGTCGAAACATAATTGTGATAATTGTGATAATTGTTAGACCAAAGGATGAGCTATGTATCGAAGGATGGGTAATGTGAATCGAATGATAGTTGATGATTAAATGTGAAATAATACGTGTTGTGCCGATATGCAAACTGACTGTTATGTGAACATTAAACTGCATGCGTATCATTGTGAACATGAACTGATTTGTTATACGTGCATACAATAGGACTTGATTAATTACTTGTGAGTGCATAACCTAGCATACCGAGCAAACCAAGGTGAGTTCACACTCCTACTAAGGCATGGGATTCCCGGGTCGTGGGAATGGGTTAAAGGTTTCAATTGACTTATAACGTACAAACGCTTTTCCTAGACTATCACCTATCATGGTCCTCGGATGTCAGGACGGTTCCGTAGGTTGGGATAACACCTACGTGGTTCCGTAGGTTGGGATAACACCTACGTGGTTCCGTAGGTTGGATAACACCTACGTGGTCATATGCCAATTACTATCCTCGATACAAAGGATACGCACGTAAAACCTACGTGTACGCATTACTTACTTCTTCCGTAGGTTGGGATAACACCTACGTGGTCATATGTCAATTACTATCCTCGATACAAAGGATACGTACGTGAAACCCACGTACACCCTATACACGCTACTGTTCTCGGACGAAGAACAGGGATGATACGAATAGTCTAGTGGTCACATAACATGGGAAGCCCCCACCTGTATAACTTACTATTGGCCCTGTAGAGCCACCCGTTACTTACTATTACGCATTTACTTACTGTGAACTCGCTCAACTAGTTTGTTGATCATTCTGTTACATGCCTTGCAGATCGTTAGGTACTTGGAGCTTGCACTGGAGAAGCGGGGTCGTTGTGGGCAAGGATCGTGGTTTCTACGTTGAACTATTATGACATTTAAAACTAATAACTATTGTCGGTTTATTTACTATGCTTCCGCTACACTTTGAAACTATGGTTATGTTTTGAACACCTATCGTATTGAATGGATGGTTTACATTTATTTTACTTAATATTAATTACATGTTCAATATGATTGGTGGCTTGATCCTGGTCAGTCACGCTCCCAAGCGGTGATACTCCGCGTGTGGATTTTGGGGGTGTGACAGAAGTCCTCCAAAATTTCGTCGTCGCGACGCCAAATGTTCATTAAATCAGATGTATCGTGAATAGAACGACGTTGTTGGCTAAAATGTGTCAGAAATTTTTCGCGTAGATCTTTCCACGATGTGATTCTTCCAATTGGTAACTTATCGAACCAGATTCTGGCTGCACCGGTTAAGGTCTGTACGAATAAGTGACACCATAATGGTAGGGTCCAGCCCCCAACCAACCCTGCGCTTGTAAATACTCTTAAATGATCATTTGGGTCTGTCAATCCATTGAATTTTCCCACATTAGATGGTAATTTCACCTTCTCAAGTGGTGCGAGAGCGATTTCCATGATGAATTTTGAGTTTTCCGCTGCTTCCGCAGGGCGGTAAATTAAATCGTAGTTATGCTCAGCCTCAGGGTTATAAACCGCACGAGGTTTGCATTTGTTGTAATTGGGCTGCAAGCGATCAAACACACTGGTATTTCTACTCACTTGATAAGTTGGATCAGATTCATCTGTGTGGGTGTTTCGCTGAGAACTTAGCCTAGTATGGACTGATTGTCTTCGGTGAGGATGGAATTCATTTCGATACTCTCTTTGATGACTTCCTGATTGGGTATACTCATATTTTGTAGATCTAGAGTATACCTCTGTGTCTTCTCGTTGAGATGCATGAGCACGGGATCCTGGCCTCCTCGACTGAGTTTGAGGAGCAGTTTGTGCACACAGTTGTGTGTATACTGCATTCAATGCTCCTTAGGACCTGACGTACCAGGAGATTGGGGTTTCTCCTAGAGGCAGAATAGAGTGAACAGGGATCTCTGGTTGTACCCCTGGAGTGATAGGTTCATTCATGCGATTGGATTGGACCTCGTTGTCATCTGAGGCATCCTCTGGAATACCTTCAACTTGAAAGTTGTTTCTAACATTCGGCCGAGGGACGGTTTGCCGATGAGCTGATGTTTCTTCCATATGCAAATGGAATCAACGAAATGAGTTGAAAAAACGAGGGAAAAATCGGTGTAACAGTGAAAAATCGGTGGGCGCCAATGAAGAAACACTAGATAAACGACCGGGATCGAAATATCTAGGGGGTTTGGTTCTGCATAAAAGGGGTTGTTTCCTCTCGTCTGATCCAACTCCGGTGAGCTCTGCAAAACAAGACACCGTTAGCCTCGTCAAGGGGAGAAGAGGGTTCTCTCCTTGACCCGACTCCGGCGTGGGAATAAGTATATGTTTTTGAAGAAGAAGAAGAAGTATTGACGAAGTGTGTGTAACTTGAATTTCATACCTACATTGGTCTTGTATTTATATCCGTAAGTTTTTCTGGGCGGGAAAACCCGTTGGTGAAAAGTTGATGGAAGATGCTAACCCCGTAAGCGGTTATTCTTACTTCCGTCAATCTTCTCGATCCGTGGTGAGTGCACACGACTTATTATTTAGGTCTATGGCTGGGGTTTAGCCACGTGGAAAGTGATCAAGTGGAGGTTTTTTCTCCATTTACATGCTATCATTGTGATTTCAGGGATGCTTGAGATGAGGACACGTGTCCAGTCGGTTATAACCGTCTTAGTGGTGCACGTTCAATTTCCTTCTAGAAGATTACTGCTGTAATCTGGTGTGATTTCTTACCGTGTGGAGTCAATTGAATAAATAAATCCTAAGTTTGGGTATTTATTCAGCGGGAGATATTTAATCTCAGGAATTTCATCCTTTCTTTATGACGGGAAGCCCAAGGCTTTATGATGTGCAAGTGCTACTTGCTATCTTGCTTTGGAAACCTTCTTTATGGGACCGGTGCGCTGCCGCGCAAGGTCAAAGAAGGACTAACAGACGAGGTTGTGCTATGGTCCCAAGTACTTATTATGAGGTGTTTGGGACCTTACCCCTTCAACTATTATGATATCAACTACGTCACGATACTCCCCACCGGGCCCACCGGTAATACGTGGAAATATCGGGGTGTGACAATAAAGAGAGGTAATATATGTAGGCAAATACGGATCTAATACATAAGAGTAACATGTAAGAATGAACAGACTGAAATCCTTAAGTAAGCATGAAAAAAACATGTGAGAATGAAGGATCGGATTCATCAATGACTAAGAGTCGAGTGAGGATAAAGGAGGAATTGCACCTTTATCCCCAACTAAGGTAAGTATAAACATAGTGAGTAAGCAGTGATAATAACATTGTCGGGTTAATCATATCGCTTGACTAACGGAATGCATATGTATGTGTAAGTTCATGATTGAACACGTGAGGGATAAGTTATAGCTGACTGATAAAACGTATATAAGAATGCATAAATAGATTGGTTTTCTAACAAGCCAAACGAAGTTGTGGTTGTTAACTAGAAAGCAAGTAATGTCAAAATAACATGAAAAGTTCGGTTTATTAAATAAGGAAAACCGTCAAAAGTTGTAGTAGTAAGGAAATATTAGTTGAGAAGAGTATTGAATAAAGTTACGTGATAGACACATTGTAACTTGACTCATGAGAAATTAGGGTGAATGACATGCTAAGACCCGAGCAAATGACTTAAGTATTGATGGGAAAAGAAAGTATTTGCAATATATGCTAAATTATGAAATGCCTTTTTGTAAGTATGTTCGAACTGAAAGTAAGAACAAAGCATACACCAATGTGTATAAACAATAAGTAATAAGTGGTGGTTGACTTTGTAAAGTCAAACTGCAGAAGTTGACAATAATTAACCAAGAATAGTACGTAAGAAAGAAAAGGTGCAATGTAGTATATGTGACAAACGGCACAAATCCGGTAACTTCTGTACCATTTAATAAATATTTATTGTCTGCATATATGTGTTTTAAACGTCAACAATTTATGCTTACATGTCATACATTTAAATCATTCATGTTATACGTTTCGTTCATCACATTGTGAAACAATTTAAGCGTTGCGTTGAAACAATTAATAAACTCACTGGTTAGACAGGTTGTGTCAGCATAGCCTCAGTACTCAGCTAAATGGTAGAATTAGGACTTAGATGTAGGTACGACATAAAAAATATATTAAATCCCAAGTGGGAAAAACAAGGATTTATGTTAACACTTTCCGGAAATTATACAAGCACTAAAAACTGTCCGAAACGGACTATAAATAACAATTTCAGCAAAATTCAGCATTTGATTATTTATACTAGATTCAGAAATAATATTAAACATCCAGAATAACTTGAAAAGTGTTGAGAATGCAATCATGAACGAATGCACATCATACCGTATAAATTACACAAGTTAGTATCTTAACGAACCGATAACCGAACAATTATCCGAACACTAACGAAACACCAACTATGAACTATTTAGACATATTTGACATTATAATACTAGTTATTGTCATATAACACCTTATTACATATAAAAACACTTAAATTCACTTAACACTTAGTTAAACCCTCATTTTACCATCAAGTCCCTAAACTATCACCAAAAGACAATAAACCCCCTCCTCTTATCTTATGGACGGTCAAACATGGGGCCCACATGTCCCAATGTTGTCTCCTAACGATGGATTAAACCTTGATGGTTAATTGCATTGTATGAGGGAAATATTAGTAACATGATGTTATAAAGAAACCTTATCACTACAAGATCTTTGCATTTCCAACATCACCATTTCTAACTCAAAAACCTTACTTCTCCTTCCCCAAGCTCACGGCCACCATCCTCCACCATACACTTCCCATTTTCAATCACCTTACAACTATTCCAAGTCCATACAAGGGTGCTACAAGATCGTCTAAGGAGGCTACAACTCTTGGAAGTGCAAGGACCTTCTTGGAGAGCTTTTAACCACCAACTTTGTCACATCTTCATCTTCTTGTTCTTGTTTCAACTTCCCTAGCCACAAGAGCTAGTAATGAGTCTTCTAACCTTCATTTTGCTTCTGGTTAGTAGTATGTTATTCGTGTACAAGTTGAACCATCAAGAAGACTTAACTTTAAAAGATGAACACTTAAAGAAATAACATTATCTAAAGAAAATAAGTGTTTCTAGTGTTATATGAAGTATGTGATGAAGTTGTTGTTGTTTGTTTTGTGATTTTTGTTAAGATCCATCACATGCATGCTTGTTAGAAGCATAGATCTAACAAGTATACACATGGATCTTGAAAGATCCATGATAAACATGCTAGTAAACTTGAAGATCTTGAAAATGAACTTGTAATGCTTGTTAAAAATGAAATGACCATGTTCGTAAATCTACTAACCAAGAGGATGAACAAGTTTACAAATTAAAGTTTCAACAAAGTTTATAAAAATTAACAAGTACGCTTTGTTTTAAGTAGATCTACATGGTTAAAGTGTAGACCTAAATTACTACAAGTTTATGTGAAACTTCAAGTTTGTTACATGAAAAGTATGGATCAATTTGATGATTGTTACTTGCAAAGTTGTTGATGATTGAGTTTTCATCTTATAAAAAGAAAATAGACACATGTTTTTAAACATAGAAAAACCACTAATTTTAGGAGAAACAATGTCAAAATTTTTATAAAATTTTGACACTTAGAAAAATATAATTTTTGCAAGACTTTTTACTAATAAAATTTTTAAGGAAGTTAAACATGGTTTTCCCCTAATTTTTATACAAAAATACAAGTTAAGAAATAGAGTTTTCTTAAAATATTAAAACAAGTATAAATATATATATATATATATATATATATATATATATATATATATATATATATATATACACACGTATGGAGAATATATATATTTAGTTGTCACCAAAATTACATGCTATGTGTATATTATGTGTGTGTATATATATATAGGGAATGGATCATGAGAATACTAGTTTAAATGAGAAAACCAAAAAACTAACTAAAAAAGCCTAAAAAACCTACCATTTTTTTTACATTTTTTATAAAAAATCGCTATATTTTATGCATGGAAAAAATTTTTCAAAAAAACGTTTAATAAAAAGTATTTTTTGTTGTATTGTACATGTGCACTATTACGGATATAGTGCACATGTGTAGTACACACATAATGCACATGTGCAGTACAACAAAGATTTCTTTTTTTCTTTTTCTTTTGAAAAGTTTTTTTATATATAACAAATAAGGATTTTTTTATAAAAAGTTGTAAAAATTTTTTTTTGTATGTTTTTTAGCTTTTTTTAGGCTTCTGTAGTTAGTTTTCTAGTTTTCTCATTTAGATTTAGTTTTCTCATGATCCTCTCCCTATATATATATATATATATATATATATATATATATATATATATATATATATATATATATAGAAACGGGTTCAGGAGAAAACGCTCAAAAGTGTGAGAACGGTGAGAACGCTTCCTGGCCTAACACGTGTCCCGCGTCATAGAGAAGGGCGGAGGGGCTTTTTTGTCTTTTCATTCTTCTTTTATTTTCTCAACGCGGTATTATATTTTTTTTTGGCGTTAATCGTATTTTTTAATCTTTTTGGCGTTGATTTAATTGTTTTTGTGTCACATATATAAGTTTTTGGCGTTATAGAGTTTTCTGGTTAATTTTTTTGGCGTTATGGCATTTTGTATAATAATTCACTACGAGTCTCTAATTTTTGCATATGATTACAATAAGACCAATTTTTTTTTTGGCATTTAGTGAATGTTTTGGCGTTTATTAACCTTTTCAATGTTTTTTGCCAGCAGCTTTTCTCCCAGTTTCCATACTTCTAGCTTTTGGTGTTTGTAGTTTTTGGCGTTTTATATAACAATGTTATTTTTTTTATAGAGAACTAGTTAACAAATCAACATATAACTTGATATCAAAACAATATAAAATGAAAACTAAAATAATAAAAAAATTGTAATCTAATTTCTCTTCTGAATCTTCACTGTCATCAGCCTCTATCTTCTTGAATTTGTTTTGGCGTTTTGAACCTTTTTTGAATAGTTTTGCTAGTTGCCAACTTTCCTACATAAACCCCGTCTTTTTCAGAAGAAGCTGCTTAGTGGCAACCTGTTTTTTGGTGTGATATTATTGTTTGGCGGCATGTCATTGAAGATCAACTCTTGCTTGATGCTATTTGTAATAATGGAGTGCAAAATAGCATTTTACACTTTAGTTGAACCCTTTCTTCCATGACTATAATCATCAAGAAGAAAGCTCACATGATGGCATATCACTGTCATCAATCTCTTTTTCTTGAATATTTGTCCATCTCATCCAGCAAAATATTATTGAGTTACCCCCCTCGGGAAAAGGATGCATTTCAGTGAAAGCTTTGACATCTGTGGTGTTTTAAAGGGAGTGGTTTCTAGAGGATATGACGTTTTTTGTGTTTTTCTATGTGTGATTAATTTCATTGTGTATAGACCCTCTCTTATAGGAGTTTTCTGGCGCGTAGTTTAGGCAGGACTTTTTATTGTAATAAATGATAGTTATAAAGTAACTGTCTTTTCAGTTACTGTATTTTGTATTTACTGTGTTGATCAGCTTTTATCAGTTTTATAGGTTTAGGCGTCCCATCTTCTAAGTTTGGCAATTTTTTTAAATGGCCTTTATGCAGACTATCATGACAAAATACAATAACGGAGTAAATAAAATAGTAAGGAGGAAAATATTTTTTGTTATTTATGGCGTTTTGTTAGGGTAAACCATGTTTAGTATTGTTTTGGCGTTTTACTAATAAAGGTAGTAATATATCTTTTAATTATCTTAAAAGAAAGATTACATAGAAGAAAAAAAAGAGGAAAAAATATTAAAATCCTTCATCAGAAGGTACTTTATCTGAATAGTATCCATCACTTGTGCCATCTTCTTCCTCCTCGGAGTCTTCATCTTGATCTTCATCCATGTCATCACATTCATCTTCATCAGCTTCTTGTTCCTGAAGATTTTGAAGCCTCCACCTGAACATGTCTTGCATTAACTCCAATTTTGAGTCTATTTCTGGGTTGGTACAGGTGGCGTTATGCAATTCTTCCATGAAACCCAGTCGCTGCTTTGTCATGATGTTCTCTAGGCAGTAGTCTTGCTGCTCTCCGTTGTCGTATGTAATCGTCACGATGTCTGTTTCATCATCAAAACGCCATGATGTCATGACAGGGTCTGGCTTCACATTTCCTTTGATTGGTCCAAATTGGTTAATGCTTTCATAAGCATATGTGTTTCATGGCATTCGTTGTCTAGAGCGATGCCAATGGATAGGATTTGCCTCTGTATCTCTTCTTCTATCTTCAGAATAGCCCTGGTCGTCTTAACATACACCTTCCTTCTGTTGTCAAAATGGATGACGTATCGCCTGATCCCCAGAGTGTATCTCCACGAAACGATTGTTGCCATTTTTGGCGTTTTGTTTAATTTGGCATTTTTTGGTTAAAGGTGTTTTTTTTTTTTGCAGAAAATGGATAGATTGAAGTGATTATGGAAGCTATGGTTTCCGTTTGTTTATACAATGATGTTTTTGGCGCGTAATTTAGGAGGAAATTTCTTCTAATAAATGTTAATAACTGAAATTCAGTTATTTGTGTTGTTTCATCTTCCTGTAATATTCAACGCGTTTTATTTTTAATTTGTGGCATTTTGTTTTTAATGGCGTTTTATTTTTATATGGCGTTTTATCATATGATGGCGTTTTGAATATGAGGGTAAAAAGACCCTTTTACCCTTAATGAAGCGCGTCCCACCTAATAATATTGATGTTATTTACGAAAACACCACCGCGCAATCTAGTCCACGGATTGTTTTGATCGGACGATCCATAATCGTTCTTACCGTTCTCACACTTTTCATCGTTTTCTCCAAATCCCAACCCTATATATATATTAGTGTACATGTAGAGATTTGAAATACACTAAATACTCCTAAGGAGTATAAACACAATACACTTAAAATACAAAAGGAAATATTTATGAATAATATACACATAATCACACATACCTGGGTGCATTGACAAAAATACCAAAATATATATTATATATTCCCTACCGGATTTATGGACTTTGGACAATGGACTAAATATATAGACAAATATATATATTAAGAGCAAAATATATATATTTACTAGAATAATAGAAATTATATAAAATCGAACAAATGATAAAATATGTATATTTAACTAGCCTGATAAAAATATACATCTTACAAACGAGTCTTAAAAATATATTATTTTTAAGAAATATAATGCCGGAAAGTATAAAAATCATAGGAAATGATTTTGGACACTTAATACAAAATACATAAGTATTTATATACATAAAAAAATGTATACTTGTCTAAGTATACACTTGGTAAAAATGACAAGTTATGCAAATAACTATACAAGTATACTTATACTAAAAATAATATTAGAAAAATTATTTAACAATTCACTTATATTTATTTTAGGAAACAATACAAGTATACGTATACGAGGTTAAGTTAAAAATATATTACTTTTAACACATAACACATTCAACTTCTATAACCCACACATGTCTCAGACATGCACACCTTACTCGTGCGTGGCACAACTCACAAGTAAACAAAAAAATTATTTTTTGTAAAATATATATTAACAACTCAAGAACATATACATCTAACAATGTTTCCAGAACTACTTTAAGGTGTTCATAATGTGCTTCCAATGACGGACTGTAAACAAGGATATTGTCAAAAAACACCAAAACAAAACACCTTAATACCGAGCGAAAGAGGTCATTCATGGCCGATTGAAACATAGACGGAGCGTTAGTGAGGCCGAACGACATTACTAAAAACTCAAGGTGCCCATTGATTGTTCGAAATGCTGTTTTTGGAACATCACACGGAGCTACCCGAATTTGGTGATAACCGGCTCTTAAATCGATCTCTGAGAAAAACTGTGCGCCATGCAATTCGTCTAAAAGTTCATCAATGGTAGGTATGGGAAATCGGTCACGGATTGTGATGGCATTGAGGGCTCGATAGTCCATACAGAGATGCCAAGACATCTTTGGTAAAATAGGTCCGTCAACACAACTCACAAGTAAACAAAAAAATTATTTTTTGTAAAATATATTTTAACAACAAAAGAACATATACATCTAAGACAAACGAACTCATGAGATAAGATGGATAACTTGTACATAGTAAACCACAAGTTTAGATGATTAACATATGTAGAACACTTATAGGTTACGTCGTGATCCAGGGAGCTTACCAGTGAAGTTTAGTACGCACGAAGACGCAAAACTGTTGGTGCATCCGTCTGTCGTCTTCGTCTTGTATCGAGTCTTGTATAGAATTGTTTAGATTAGGGTACGAAATGTTGATTTCCCACGAAATGTTGATTTCCCACGAAATAGACATGACATTTTCGTGGGGAATTAGAAAATTCTCATTTCGTGGGGAATCAGAAAATAGCACTTTCGTGGGGAATCAGAAACACTATAAATAGGCTAGTGATCATGTCATTTGGTGGGGAATCAGAATATTGTACCAAAGTGCTGTCGGTATTTCTTGTACCTGTAATCTCTGTCAATTCAATATACAAGAAGGTTAAAGTGATATTCAAGCTGTTTAGAGTCTATACGCCTGTTTCCACCTTTCGTATAGTCTAAGAACTCTTCAGAACGACTCGGTTGGGTCACAAATCAATCCTACAAGTGGTATCAGAGCTCAGGAGGAAGAGATCTTGCCAAAACAGCCTGTTTTCATCACATTTTCTGATTTCTACACCGTTCTTTTCAAAATTAAAAATTTTTCACGGTTAAAATTGGCTCAAATTCTCACATATCACGCGTAATCATATTTTAACAAAGCCTTGTAATTTTCAGCATTAAAATCGATCTAAAAATTGATATTTTCGTTATTTCGCTTTAAATTTCGTTCGGAATGCTGATGTCGTCATGATCTCGCTTGAGTTTACAGCCTGATTCCGCTCGAAAATATTGATTCCGCTTGAGATATACCTGATTCCGCTCAAAATTTCACCTTGATTCCGCCTGAAAATTATTAAGATTCCGCTTGAAAGTGATTAAATCAGATTCCGCTTGAGTTTTCACCTTGATTCCGCTCGAAATTATCACCTTATTCCGCTTGAAGTTATGTGTTGCTTTCGCTTGAAAGATAAAATTCTGATTTCGCTTGAGCAGTATCTGGAAGTTTTTGTCACCCACATTGACTGAATACAAACTTATTGGCCCAATTAGCAGTTGATTTGGTGTCGGCTCAGTGGGATTGAAATTAGCAATTGCATGTGATCATATAATGTTGTCAGCTTAGTGGTTATTTCGGCCCAATCAAGTTAATAATTGATTTGTTCAAAGTGTTAAAGGCCATATGTTCACTAAATTGAGCGGCCTAATGAAAATGGTGTGGTGAATTGATTTTGTCGATCACTTGAATTAACAGATTGCATAGTTTTTGTCAGTTCAATAATAAATCGGCCCAATAGAATTTGATATGTTTGTCGGACTTTACATGTGAAAGAAGTAATTGGGAAAAGAGATCATGTGAATTGTGTCATGTTTATCGAATTAAAGCTTGCATGTGATCTGTTTCATTTAACGAGGGTTGAACATATAATACTTGTGTTTGGCCCAATCAAAAAGCATTGAAATATATGTTGTTGGTTCTTTAATTGAAGATTGTCAGGCCAATTGTTTGCATGAGATCATTTTTTTTTTTTGCGGTCCAATTGAACATGAGAGTTTGAGGCCCATTCACAATTATCGGTGTCATTAATCAATTCATTTTAGTTAAAGCCTATCATTGACAGCCCAATCATAGTTGCTTAACATTTGAGAGTTGTCGGTCACATTCATTGTTACAAGATTTTTGGTCTAAATCATTCTAGGCCCATTCATTCAGAGATCTCACTTCAACAACATTGAAACGAGTCCACAAATCTTCGACACGAGTCCTAGATCGATTCAATCGTCATACACATTTCACATATTCAGTTCGTTTAAACTGATCATTTGTTTTTGTATCTCCCGGTGATTCAAGGTGATTTCGTTTGAGCAGGATAATTTCGTTTGAAAGTAATCTTGTTTGAAATCTGTTACCGAAACATGGATAGTGATGACGATGATACTAAATACTATGCGAAACAAATGGCACAACATTTGAAGATGTTGGCTGAAAGTGATAGCGAAGACGAGAAAGCGAAGCAGAAAAAGAAGAAGGTAAAAACACCGGTTAGCAGTGATGATGACAGAGAATATCATGCAAGAAGGATGGCACAACACTTAAAGATGATGGCAGAAAGTGACAGTGAAGATGAGAAAATCAAACAGAAAAAGAAGAAGGTTAAGACACTAGTGAGCAGTGATGATGAAACTCCGGTGATTCGAAGAAAGGTGAAAGAAGTTCCAAAGTTCAAAATTAATGAAGATGTTATTGCAAAAGAGATTTCTGTAAACTATGAAACCTGTGAAATTTTGAAAAAGAAAAACAGTGAGTTGGTAAACAACATGAACAGGTTGAAGGAATCTTATGATGTCTTGAACAAATCAATGAACATGTACAATGATTCCAATGAAGAGCAAGCAACAGCAATAAAGACACTTCAGGGGGCATTTATGACGAAGCAAAAAGTTGTGAACAACTACATTGAGAAGTGTGCTGCTCTTGAACATAAATTAGAGTTACAAAGAATTGAAACTGAGAGAGTTAACCGTTTGTTGAAAAGTTACTCATGCACTTCTTATGTCATTGACAGGATTTATCCGACAGTTGAAGGTATGAAGGCATTTGTAGAAGATGAAGTAACAGAAGAACAAATTGAAGAAAAGACTCTAGTGAAGAAAGCTGAAAAGAAAAGTGACACAAAGAAAAAGACTGACAAGAAAGGTTCTGGTAAGAAACAAGGTGTCAGTTACAACAAGTGTCCACCCCCGTTGGAAAATGTCTATTTGCCCAGAAATCCAAATGATAAAAGAGTCAAAAAGGCTACAAACTTACAATGGGAGTTAGAGTCCTCAGTCAATTTGCCAGAAAGTATTGATGTCACGTTTACCTCGTCTGACACCGATCAACAATCTCAATTGATGAAGAAAGTAGTGGATCATGTGTTAGATAACGATGAGACAGAGGAGTCAAAGTCGGAGTCTAGTTCAGAGTCAAAGTCTGAGTCCAGCATTCCGGGTCAAACAGAAAAACAGGGCAAAATAGTTTATGACAAAGAATTCCTGTTATCAAAATCTACTTTGGATGATGAAACGTTTAAAGTTGCTTATACTTTGAATGATTCTGACAAATTATATTCTGATGAGGAATTTCCAATAAGAGGTGTCAAAACTGAATTGATTAAAAAGGTTTTCAAACTAACAGAAATTAATATTTCTGAAATAAAAGATTTAAATCTTACTGATAAACCAAAAAAATACACCTCAAGAGTACAACAAAGACTAAACAAGAAGTAGGGTTACAGTTCTGGTTCTAGTTTCCAAAAGAAATCGAACCATAACGGTAATTTCAAAAAGAAAGGTCTTGGTTTTACTCCCAACTGAAAAACAGAAAAATGAAAAATATGTTCGTGATTTTAAATCAAAGATGACATTTGTTTCAGGAACCTCAGCAGACGAAGAAGAAAAGAAAGAGTTTTGGAGGCAGTCAAACAGAGAGTTTCTTGCAAAGAAGCAAGAAGATATGAAGAATGTTGATCAGAGAAAGAAGACTCGAACCTGTTTCAAATGTGGAAGAATTGGTCATCTTGCGGTGAACTGTTCGCAAGCAATTCAAACTAAACAGGGAGTTTCTAAACTGAAGAACAAAGTGGTTGAGTTTGAATCACCAATTGACAGAACAAAATTATTCAAAAATTCAAAATTTGAAATTGGTGAATGTTCAAACAAGTTTTACAAGAAGAGCGCTAAATCTAATAAATCAGAGATGGGTTGTTAAGAAGTCTGTTGAAAGCTCTAACGATGATTCTGATAGGTCAAAATCAGAGGAGCTATCTTCTGGTGATGGATCTGATTCCACAAAATCAGAGGAGCCACAAGTTGAGGTTAATGGTGATAAATCAGTTCCGACTGTGGATGATGAGATTTTTCCATCACTTCGGGCTGAAAATTATAAGAAGAAAATTGGTAAAGTTGAAATTTCTAACCAATTTTATTCTGATAAACAGGTTTTTGATGTGGAGAAGGCCTTTAACCCCAAGGTAAAACATATCTTTGGTAAAATGATTGATCGAAAAGTCAAAGGGGTTAAAGAGTTCTATGAGAAGAAGACGGGAGGTAAAAAACCGAGTGTTAATGACTCAGTAACACCCAAAGCTGGTCAGGCTTGGGTGGATATTTTCTTTGAATAGAAAAAACTTGAGTTGCCGGAGCTCCCAGGTTGGTAAGCGTGGAGCATGAATCGGCATCTTTCTTGAGGAATTTACTACGGTAATGTCATCATACAAATGGTAAAGAGGTTTGTTTGTGTTTGTCTTACAAGTGGTTAGGAGATTTGATTGTGCATACTTGCATATGGTAAATCAAGGACATTAATTTGTACTTGCATTTTCCTACAATTGATTGAAAGACAATATGATGAACCACATCCCCGAACTTACAAATAGTATACCTACAAGTGGTAAAATCAACTAAACTTATTTTCCGGAAAAACCATTTTCATTAAAACAAACTTAAGTGTTTTGAAATCTAAATGAGAAAATAGTTTGTTGATAGGGGGAGTTCTGATTGTTTATGCCAAGTGAATGGCGAATTGATGCGATTTGATATATGCGATTTGATATCAGTTGTCAAGTTCCTGTATAGTTTGTTTTTACTAAGTGGGTCATAAGCTTAGTTTGTTTTAGATTTTCTTAATGTGTTTGCATTTTAGGGGGAGTAGAAAATTTCAGAAAATCCAAAAACATTAGAAAATTTGAAAAAGCCAAAAACGTGATAAAATTCAAAAATGAGTTTTTTCGTATAAAAGAGGAAATGATAGTACATCAGTGGACTGTCACAACATGCTAAAGAAATGGAAAGTTAATATGTGATAAACAATCTTACTGTGGATATGCCAGTAGGTTTTTGCACATTTAGAAGATTGTGACCAGATATAAACCTAAAATTCAAACTTGCTTATTTCGTGGGTAACAACTTCTTGGATATATGGGTAACCCCTGAAATCTTGTCTGAAAGATCCCTCTTTCTGAGATACTAGGTCTTTATGCTTAGTGATATCTGGGGTATTATCCCGGGACTTCTGCTGAATGGAAATTCTGACCTAGTCCCCGCATAATACTTTCTCCAAATGCTTGAAAAATAGCGTTGCCCTCAGCAAATTGATGAAACAATAAAATTGATAATCATTGTTGTTGTAAAAAAGATCCTCTAAAGGGGACACACCTAAATTCGAGCCGTCATCTCTCTGCTGAACGGAAGTTCTGACCTGAGCTCTCATGGTTTCGATCTAACCCCTTACAGATATCATCTAGGTATACTCACCTGTAAGACTGAATATTGGGATCTGGATACGGGAGTATATTCAAGTAGTGGGACACACGGATAAGTTTAAGTTTTAAGACATTAATATCGTATCTCGGATCAGTTGAACTTTGTGTGAAAATTTAAGTGGATCAATATACTGACAATCTAGGTAAATTGTTTAGAACGTAAAATAAATGAAGCTTAACGGTGTTGGTGATTTGTCTCATATACTGATATGATCCTCTTACACAAACTCACAAAAATATTGTATGTAAATATTTCTTTACTGCATTTCATTTTCGTTATTTTACAAAATTCCAAAAAGATTTTTGGTGTGTTTTAGCATAAATTTTGAAAAAATTCAAAAAGATTTTAGGCAACTGATGTTGGAAAGCTGATTTTCTAAATTCCAAGTGTTGAACATGACGAACAGGTTTGGGAAAGTTTGTTTAAAGATGTTTGAAATGAAAATGATATATATACAAGTGATTCATCAGTGACTTGCATGATAAATCTTCTTGTTTCAGATTGTGTCTATAAGTGGATAGCAGGGTTTCTATATTTGTTGTATCTTATCTTTTATGAAACTTATGTTTTGGGTAGAGAATTTGCAGGTGAACCAGGTTGCGTTGCTTGAATCTGTAAATTGCCAGACTACGATCCTGAAGCAGATGATGCTGATGAACTTAAGGAATGCCAACACATTGTTAGGGGAGTCTGTTGATATTGATTGGAAAGAAAAGCCTAAAGACTGATAAAGACTGAAGATGCGAAGACTCGACACTGAGACTCCGTCAACATCCGAGGGGGAGTTTGTTGGTGCATCCGTCTATCGTCTTCGTCTTGTATCGAGTCTTGTATAGAATTGTTTAGATTAGAGTACGAAATGTTGATTTCCCACGAAATGTTGATTTCCCACGAAATGTTGATTTCCCACGAAATAGACGTGACATTTTCGTGGGGAATTAGAAAATTGTCATTTCGTGGGGAATCAGAAAATAGCACTTTCGTGGGGAATCAGAAACACTATAAATAGGCTAGTGATCATGTCATTTGGTGGGGAATCAGAATATTGTACAGAAGTGCTGCCGGTATTTCTTGTAGCTATAATCTCTGTCAATTCAATATACAAGAAGGTTAAAGTGATATTCAAGCTATTTCGAGTCTATACGTCTGTTTCCGCCTTTCGTATAGTCTAAGAACTCTTCTGAACGACTCGGTTGGGTCACAAATCGATCCTACAAAAATAGTGAGTTCATGTCCCCTCTTTCAAACGTTTTCTAGTTTTCAAAACTTCGGGGAAAATACTTGTACAAACGGTATGTTAGACTAAGGAATGATACAATAGATCATGTGAGAATAGGAGATGCGTAAGCACCATTAATCTAAGTTTAGACCAAGGAACGGAAAGGGTAGATCTATCGGGTTTTGGCAGCCTCACTCTTGGTCCACATTGACCATCACGGAAGAGTGCTTTTGTGTCCCAGTCGAAGGGTAATCGGCACATAAATCGCCTAGGTTTGGATGCTTCCTATGGCGATCTCGATTTCCTTACATATTCATCTTATCTTACGTCTCTTTTTACAGTAACATACCACTTTTCATACAAATACATCTCACGTTTACAAGTATGCATTTTATACAAACTAACTGCATGAATTCACACCAACTTTGTTGACGTTTTTCAAACTTACATGTATTTCAGGAAATTAGTGGAACGGTTTGCGGTTCTTTGCTTCAAGAAGTCATGTGTCCTCACTCCATGCCACTTTTGTAGGATTTATCATCATATCCTGCCTCTTGCGGTGACATGAGGAATAAATCCTTGATCATTTAGAATTTGAAATGTGTTGTAAACTTTTAAACTTGTTATCTTTAGAAGTGATGTAAACACTTTACTTTACTCATGTTTGAAACTTGAAACTATGAATGGCATTTGGAGTTTATTTTAATCATATAGAATGTTTGCGAATTCGTATGCAATTAGAATCAATCACGATCACACCTCGCGCTTTCGCCTCTGAACGTGGTATGACAGATTGGTATCAGAGCTTCAATTGTAGTGAACCAAGATTCTTTCTCGAGTCTAGTCTACAATCCCTAGGATCCTATCATGAAAATAAGTTTTACAAAAAACAGGAGGTTTTCATTGCATAAAACATTTCGCAAAGTCCACTAGATAAATTCATTTTACAAAAACAAAGCAAGGACAACTATGTGACTTAGACTACATAAAAAGTAGACGTAGGAACTTAAGTTAGTACACATCACACAAATAGGATAACTTAAAATGGACATACGTGCTACTTTCATATTGTGTGTAAACTATATATATATATATATATATATATATATATATATATATATATATATATATATATATATATATATATATATATATATATATATATAAATATATATGTGTGTGTGTGTGTGTTAAGTAGAAACGCCAAGAACCATCTTTTGTAAAATAGGTCCATAAACAAACTCACAAGTAAACAAAAAAATTATTTTTTGTAAAATATATATTAACAACTCAAGAACATATACATCTAAGACAAAAGAACACATGAGATAAGATGGATAACTTGTACATAGTAAACCACAAGTTTAGATGATTAACATATGTAGAACACTTATAGGTTACGTCGAAATCCAAGCAGATTACCAGTGAAGTTTAGTACGCACGAAGACGGAAAATAGTGAGTTCATGTCCCCTCTTTCAAACGTTTTCTAGTTTTCAAAACTTTTGGGGAAAATACATGTACAAACGGTATGTTAGAATAAGGAATGATACAATAGATCATGTGCGAATAGGGGATGCGTAAGCACCATTAATCTAACTTTAGACCAAGGAACGGAAAGGGTAGATCTATCGGGTTTTGGCAGCCTCACTCTTGGTCCACATTGATCCACACGGAAGAGTGCTTTTGTGTCCCAGTCGAAGGGTAACTGATACATAAATCGCCTAGGTTTGGATGATTCCTATGTCGTCACACATGTTAATGTCCTTGCGAAACATTGGCGATCTCGATTTCCTTACATATTCATCTTATCTTACGTCTATTTTTACAGTAACATACCACTTTTCATACAAATACATCTCACGTTTACAATATGCATTTTATACAAACTAACTGCATGAATTCACACCAACTTTGTTGACATTTTTCAAACTTACATGTATTTCAGGAAATTAGTGGAACACTTTGCGGTTCTTTGCTTCAAGAAGTCATGTGTCCTCACTCCATGCCACTTTTGTAGGATTTATCATCATATCCCCCCTCTTGCGGTGACATGAGGAATAAATCCTTGGTCATTTAAAATTTGAAATGTGTTTTGAACTTTTAAACTTGTTATCTTTTGAAGAGATGTAAACACTTTACTTAACTCATGTTTGAAACTTGAAACTATGAATGGCATTTGGAGTTTATTTTAATGATATAGAATGTTTACGAATTCGTATGCAATTAGAATCAATCCCGATCACACCTCGCGCTTCCGCCTCTGAACGAGGTATGACAGATTG
Organism: Helianthus annuus; assembly: GCF_002127325.2. Classification (NCBI taxonomy): domain Eukaryota; kingdom Viridiplantae; phylum Streptophyta; class Magnoliopsida; order Asterales; family Asteraceae; genus Helianthus; species Helianthus annuus. The sequence goes on along the minus strand of NC_035434.2, from coordinate 105,585,686 downwards.
GTATCAGAGCTTCGATTGTAGTGAACCAGGATTCTTTCTCGAGTCTAGTCTATAATCCCTAGGATCCTCTCATGAAAACAATTTTTACAAAAACAGGAGGTTTTCATAGCATAAAACATCTCGCAAAGTCCACTACATAAGTTAATTTTACAAAAACAAAGCAAGGACAACTATGTGACGTAGACTACAAAAAAAAAGTAGACGTAGGAACTTAAGTTAGTACGCATGACACAAATAGGATAACTTAAAATGGACATACGTGCTACTTTCATATTGTGTGTAAACTATATATATATATATATATATATATATATATATATATATATATATATATATATATATATATATATATATATATATATATATATATATATATATGTGTGTGTGTGTGTGTAGATGTATATATATGTGTGTGTGTTATGTAGAAATGATTAATATATATATCATAACATTCATTATATAGGTCATCATGTCATCATCCGAGAGCAGCTGACTGTTTGACGACCACGACCACATGGAGCTTGTCTCTGATGATTAGATTGGACCAGCTGAGGAGGTATTCACCTCTGACACCGACTCAGACCCAGAGGAGGATCCCGACTTTATGTCGGATGACGACGACCTTGATAATTTTCAACCTTTTGCTTTGCCCGACCCTACTGATGGCGATGTCCCTCTGGTGGACGATGTTCTCGCCTTACCCCCGCTGCTGCATGACCAACTAATCATTGGACACCCTGATGGTGAGCACATCGTTGAGGTTATACCTATCCCAGCCATTCCACTTGCTGAGATGTCCCTTGTGGATTGGTTGTTCATCATCGATCTAGATGATGACGAGGTCCTAGTGTTTCACGTGGACCACCCCGATGAGGACCTCGGCGATGGGGAGGTATTTAACGTTGCCATCCTGGAGGTCGCATCCCCGGTGATATCAGTGATAGAAATATCTTCTGACTCAGACGCTAACTCTCGATGCTGCTCTGGAGTGTGAATCGATTAAGTGAGTAGGTGTTTAAGGCTGTGATGATCCGTAAAGATGCGAAATTTACGACCAAGCAAGTATTGTTTCAATTTCTTAACAGCTTCGGTTATGGCATAAAGTTCTTGGTTGTAAGTTGATTGATTCTGCATACGAGGGCACAACATTTTGCTAAAGAAACTGATCGGTTTGTCATTTTGAGCCAAAACATCTCCAGTCGCCAAGCCAGACGCATCAGTTGTGATGTCGAAGGGCTGTGAAAAATCCGTCAGCGCTAAAGTGATTAACTTAACCATTGCTTGTTTGAGTTGTTGTAGGGCAACTTCTGCATGGGTGGACCATGTGAATTTTGGCAATTTGAGAATGTCAGTTAATGGTGCAGCTATACGAGCATAGTTTTTGACGAACCGGCGGTAGTACCCGGTCAGACCCAAGAACACCCGAAGTTTCGTCATTGAGGACGGAGTTGGCCAGGATTGAATGGCATGTAGCTTTTCCAGTTACGCTTGAACTCCGTGTATGGAAATAAGATGACCCAAAAACGGTATGGATGTAGCGCAAAAAATACATTTGGATTCCTTGACATGAAACTGGTAAGCTAACAATGTTTCCAGAACTACTTTAAGGTGTTCATAACATTCTTCCAATGACGGACTATAAACAAGGATGTCGTCAAAAAACACCAAAACAAAACACCTTAATATCGGGCGAAAGAGGTCATTCATGGCCGATTGAAACATAGACGGAGCGTTAGTGAGGCCAAACGACATTACTGAAAACTCATGATGCCCATCGATTGTTTGAAATGCTGTTTTTGGAACATCACACGGAGCTACCCGAATTTGGTGATAACCTGCTCTTAAAACGATCTTTGAGAAAAACTGTGCGCCATGCAATTCGTCTAAAAGTTCATCAATGGTAGGTATGGGAAATCGGTCACGGATTGTGATGGCATTGAGGGCTCGATAGTCCATATAGAAACGCCAAGAACCATCTTTTGTAAAATAGGTCCGTCCACACAACTCACAAGTAAACAAAAAAAAAATATTTTTTGTTTAACAACAAAAGAACATATACATCTAAGACAAACAAACTCATGAGACAAGATGGATAACTTGTACATAGTAAACCACAAGTTTAGATGATTAACATATGTAGAACACTTATAGGTAACGTCGCGATCCAAGGAGCTTACCAGTGAAGTTTAGTACGCACGAATACGCAAAACAGTGAGTTCATGTCCCCTCTTTCAAACGTTTTCTAGTTTTCAAAACTTTTGGGGAAATACATGTACAAACGGTATGTTAGACTAAGGAATGATACAATAGATCATGTGCGAATAGGGGATGCGTAAGCACCATTAATCTAAGTTTAGACCAAGGAACGAAAAGGGTAGATCTATCGGGTTTTGGCAGCCTCACTCTTGGTCCACATTGACCCACACGGAAGAGTGCTTTTGTGTCCCAGTCGAAGGGTATTCGACACATAAATCGCCTAGGTTTGGATGCTTCCTATGTCGTCACACATGTTAATGTCCTTGCGAAACATTGGTGATCTCGATTTCCTTACATATTCATCTTATCTTACGTCGATTTTTACAGTAACATACCACTTTTCATACAAATACATCTCACGTTTACAAGTATACATTTTATACAAACTAACTGCATGAATTCACACCAACTTTGTTGACGTTTTTCAAACTTACATGTATTTCAGGAAATTAGTGGACGCTTTGCGGTTCTTTGCTTCAAGAAGTCATGTGTCCTCACTCCATGCCACTTTTGTAGGAGTTATCATCATATCCCGCCTCTTGCGGTGACATGAGGAATAAATCCTTGATCATTTAGAATTTGAAATGTGTTGTAACTTTTAAACTTGTTATCTTTTGAAGTGATCTAAACAATTTACTTAACTCATGTTTGAAACTTGAAACTATGAATGACATTTGGAGTTTATTTTAATCATATAGAATATTTGCTAATTCGTATGCAATTAGAATCAATCACGATCACACCTCGCGCTTCCGCCTCTGAACGTGGTAAGACAGATTGGTATTAGAGCTTCGATTGTAGTGAACCAGGATTCTTTCTCGAGTCTAGTCTACAATCCCTAGGATCCTATCATGAAAATAAGTTTTACAAAAAACAGGAGGTTTTCATTGCATAAAACATTTCGCAAAAGTCCACTACATAAATTCATTTTACAAAAACAAAGCAAGGACAACTATGCGACTTAGACTACAAAAAAAGTAGACATAGGAACTTAAGTTAGTACGCATGACACAAATAGGATAACTTAAAATGGACATACGTGCTACTTTCATATTGTTTGTAAACTATATATATATATATATGTGTGTGTGTGTGTGTGTGTGTGTGTCTGTGTTAAGTAGAAATGATTTATATATATATATATATATATATATATATATATATAGAAATAGTATATCGTACATTACGGCTTAACGTACCTCACGTACAACAACGTGCGTGATTTGTTATATAACATGCGTGATTATTGTTTTCAATATGCGTGATTATTGTGTTTCAACATGCGTGATTTTGGATATTTGAGTTATAATGTGCATGATTTTAAAATGAACGTGCGTAATTACCTGTCGTACGTGATGTATGTTAAGCCGTAATGTACGTTAACCTTCCTCTATATACATATATATATATATATATATATATATATATATATATTGATGTGTAAAATGTTTATTCTATTTTTAAAACACCAAATTAAATAGTCAAACTAGCTTAATTACACACAATCGGCAAGTGCACCGGTCGTTATGTAGTCAAGTCGGTAAGACCGAGTATCAATCCGTGGACACAATGGCGCGACTCTCGATACTAAACTTTTGTCGAGTCCTAGTCTAATAATCTTTAATGAGTGTTTTGATTTATATTAACTACTAATATTAAATAAGAAAGCAAATACGAAAGCAGAGCAAACAGATAACAAATTTAGGTGAATTCAGATGATGGAAAAGTGGCTACCTAGGCAAGATGCATGTCAATTCACTCACGGTTCTTGGAATGGAATAACTAAGTTTTGGCTACCATGATCTTAAAGTTCACTAAACAAGACCTAAACTGGCTGGCAAATCATTCTCCAAACAAGTCGCAATCTAGGGTCAAGAAAAGCGTATAAACTCACCGGTTAATGTCATATCACCTCTCGGTCTCTCTAACTAGGTTATGGTACCCAAAGTCTAGATTACCTCTCGGTCTCACTAGAAACGGTACATCCTGGTAGTGTAAGGGATGTACAGGGTGGTGGCCCTAATTAGGTTCTAACACGGTTTGCTAAAAATCACAAGAAAACCTAGGGTAATTCACTCTCGCGCAATTAACACCTAACCCGTCTAATGATTAAGACAACCCGACATCTAATCTCCTCTCGGTCTCAAAGATGGTAGAATATTTAATTACCAAATAGTTTATTAATTTGTTCCTAGGGTTTACTACGTCTAGCAACCACAAGATTTAGGCGAAAACACAAAGTTAAAGAAATCACCTAACCCTAGCTTAATTAATACTCAATCAATTTTAACCAAGAAAAGGTGGAACAAATATAAACCATCAATTATTAAATACGCATAAACATTAGAACCTAGTTTAGAACACTTTTACCATAACACTTAGCCAAAACATTAATTAACCAAACCAAGAAACCGTAAATAAATTAACAATTATCTATGGCCTAGGTAGCATAAAGAAATTTAGCCAAGCATATTTAAGAACGAAACAAAAATATATTCAAAGCAATTAAATTCAGAAAACATTGTTCAAGTATTCGAGTCTAAAGAGACTGAAAACAATAAAAACAAAGTCTAACCGAACAAGCTATAAACTTTAGGCTAATACTCCTGTATCCAAGCCTTCCTTCACCCTTGCAATCTTTCAAAAAATGTATCTCTTGATGCCTCTGTTGTTTCGTCCACTGCCTCCGAAAATTCTTCTTCAATCCCCTTTGTGATGCTTCCATATATAGTAGTTGCCCTCTAAAATAATAAAATACCCTCAAAGTTGCGCACTACTCTTTGCCGTCACAAGGCCCTAGGCCTATTAATTGTTGTAGCCCACTAACTAACCAATTTAAAAAATTGATTCATTGCTCCTCACGAAATAATGTCTATTCTGCCGCTTTTTTTTTCTTGGGTAAATTACTTTTTGAGTCCCTGTGTTTTATGGATTTTAACTAGTTGAGTCCAAAAGCAAAAAGTTTAACGACCTGAGTCCCCATAAGCATTTTCTTTAACCATTTGAGTCCAAATTTCTAACCCAGTTAGAATTTTGTTGTTAAGCTTTGTTAAATGACCATTTTACCCTTATAAAACACATAAAACACAGGACTCAAAAAGAAAAAAATATATAATTATTATTATTATTTACACATAAAACCCATCACCGCCATCATAACCTACAACAACACCACTAGCTAAGAACTCCGACAACCACCTCGTCTCCGCCTCTTTTTCCGTCAACGTCCACCGGTGCCACAACACAATCAATCCATCACCGCTAGAACACCACCGTCAATGTCCATCGAAGTTGTTTATAAAAGTTCCAGCCAATCAAGACTGAAAAGAGGAACTCAACAAGTTCTAAATCTAATATTTAATTCAACTACAAAACGCAAAAATGAACAGAGATATTGGTTCTTAATGAGAAAAAAACCCCTAAACTATGTATCTGTACAAATTGTAGATGCAGAACATGAACGCAATTAACATATTTACGTTACAGCTTGGTGTTCGGAACTCCGGTCAAATCGCCGATGATGTTTTGCAGAGATGAAGATCGACAACAATTTAAATCTCAAATATTTTACTTGTGGCGCAATCGAACAACCAATATAGATAGACTTTCTCGAACGCCACCACTTCTCCTTCGTCTCCGTCAACGTCCACCACCAGTCCACTACCACAACACCACCAATCGACCACCCCCCCTGACGCCCACAACTGTTAATGTCCACAACCCACCGGCTCTGTTACGAGTGATGCAGGTTATGCTGATGATGGCCGGATATGTTCACCGGACACCGATGTGTTTTAGCCTTCTGATTTGGGGATGCAGGTTATGGTGGCAGTGATTGTTTTTATCAGGGGTTTGATGGCGACGGGGGTTTGTGGATGGTGATAGTGTTTAAAGATGGATGGTGATGACTGATAATGGTGTTGTGGTGGTGGGTGTTCATGAGAGAGAGAGAGATCAGAGAAAGGGTAAAGTGTGAGTATTTATATGAAGGGTGAAGAAAGAGAAAGAGAAAGAGTTTTTTTTTATTTTTTAAATATAAGGGTATTTTGGTCATTTAACAAAACTTAACAACAAAATTCTAACTGGGTTAGAAATTTGGACTCAAATAGTTAAAGAAAATGCTTATGGGGACTCAGGTCGTTAAACTTTTTGCTTTTGGACTCAACTAGTTAAAACCTATAAAATACAGGGACTCAAAAAGTAATTTACCCTTTTTTCTTTTGTATGCAACCAAACAGAATGTCAAAAAAAAAAAATATGATATCCTCACTTTTTCTTGCCATCAAAAATAAATAATATAATACCCCTTTTATTTAATTGATGTTGGCCTCCAAAAATTTTCTAATGTGTAGCCCATTCTAAATATTTTAATTCTTTAAAATAAAAGATTGGGAGCCCAATTAAATTATAAAATAGGGATAGTGAGCTTTGTCTACTAAAAGAAAATGGCTGCGATTTCAATTGGGTCATTGGCGTTCTACTCTGCCCAACTGACTGATTATTTCATTTTTACTCGTTTCCGCTCTATTCGCATCAGGACCTGTAATAATAATAAATAATAAATAATAAAATATATGTCTAAATGTTAAAAAAATGACTTTAAACTACTAAAATAATATACAAAACACACAAGGAAAATAAGATGCGTTTGCAACACATCAGACATCCCCACACTTAAACTTTTTCATCCCGAAAAATATGCAATGGAATCATAACTAGGATAGATGGTTTCAAAAACTTTAGATTATTTAATTAAAAGATATAAAAACGTTTAACCACGATTACCGGTATTGTTATCCACTTAAACCCAACCGCCAACTCATCAAGCCCTTTTCATGCTAGCATTATGTTCAAGTTAACAATCAATCTAAGGGTCTCACACTTAAGATCCACAAATCCACCAAATCCCATATCAAAGCTTATAAGGTAAAGATTAAAAATTAACCACTTTATATAAATAACCCTTATGTATTTACAATTAAATTTTGATGGAATGATGGATGAAGATGAGCTTTAGCAAATTTTTTCCATGTTTAACTCAGAGGGCATTATCACCAAGTCGCTATCCCAGTGGGAAACACCGTGAGCCACACATTTTTCTCTTTAACTTCAACCTAGCGGGTATCCCCACTCGAGTCACCATCCTAGTGGTTAATACCATAGGCTTCAGTTTTTTTTTTTTTACTAGCTCATATGAATGGATGATGGAATTTTTTTTATAGGCGCCACCAGAATCTGGATTTATTCTCATAAAAAGGATAAGGTGTGCCAATTTAATTAAAAATACGTATAGGTTATTTACTTATAGTGGCACCTTTTATACTCTCAACAGTTTCAGCTTTTCTATTTCTCCTAAGATGAGAACCCACAAGATATCATGATTTTTAAAAGGTATATTAAAAGCAATCTAGGGAACTATCTAAGTTAGCTGTAACACCTCGAAATTTTGCGTCCTATAAAGTAATGACACGTGTCATAAGTTTGCACGTGGTAATAAATACTACAGAGGGACTAAAGTTGACAAACATAGAAAGTATGTGAATTCAAGGGTTCAAGATGTCAACAAGGGATAAATATACTTTACAGTAACCCTATATGATGCTCGTACCTTCGAATGAATGAATCATGGATCATACGGAACGAAATGTGGAAGAAAGTGAGAGATTACAAGCTACAGGGGTTAAATGTGTCAACATGTTTAAGTTGTACCTCTGAGTGACCCTTTAACAAACCCGAGGCTTTGTAACGATAAAATATGCTCACTAGAATGCACGATATAAATTTCATCAAGTTCCGTTATAAAATGAGAAAGTTATGATCGAATTCCTATGCGAGGGGTGAAAAGCGTCAAACATTGAAAGTTATGACTTTTCGGGTAATAATAAAATAACCGAGGATTAATAAGTTGGGTAAAAGTTACGAGGCCCTTATACGTAAATAAGAAAGGCCCAAAATGCAAAGTTACCCCTTCGAAACGCCAAGAGCCGACTGTAATAATTGAAAAAGATTTGAAAATCTTACAGTAGGTCTCAGGCGGGCCGCATAAAGGTTGCAAAGGGCTTTACGTGGGCCGCGCTAGCAGTAAAAGATATGGGCTCTGACAAGGAGATTCATACGGGCCGCGTAAGAGTTGCAGGACCTCTTACGCGGGCCGCGTCAGACTCCCAGTTGCAGAAAACGTGGACAGAAGCACTGTTTGGTGTTTTAACCGACTCTAGACATTATTACAAGAGCATGGGCGCCCCCTAAACGACCCCTAGCACTCAGGGACACTTGTTGATGATCTGGTTACACTTGTAGAGTTGTGTGGCATGATCTAATGCACCTAAATTCACTATAAAAGGCCATGAGATGCACACATTGTAACCACACCTTCATTCAACACTTCTGATCATTTCTGGAGCTCAAGTGTTCTCTCTACTCATCTCTGGTCGTGCATAGGACTTCAGTAAGTGTGCTTAACCCTTCTTAGTTAAGTTTTTGCTTAGTTATAGCTTAGAAGTCAAACCGTCGTAATTAACGATTGACTTAACGATTAATAACAAATGGTCCAGTGATTAGTCGAATCAAAGATAGTTATATGTTGGTAATTATGTGGGCATTAAACCTTTAAAAGGGCACCCTCTGATTCCCACTCTAACTAGTCCAAATGTTGGGTCAAAGTTGCTTAGAAAAAGTCAACAGAATGCTAATTTTCGATTTAACGCATAATTAACAATGTAGATGGCATGTAACCTGTTTTATCACTCATATAACTTGATAATAAGTATAATAACTGGTCTAAGCTTGTTTGATCCGACCATTTACTGTTTTGACCCGGTTCGGAACCGAAAGTCACAAAACTTTGACTTTTGCTTTGACTTCAGTTCTGACCCGCTTTGGTATGTTTTAGATATGTCTTAGGACTCTCTTAGGACCAGGTTACATGATAGTATAACCCTCTGTGGCTGGTCCGTTGTTTGTCCGAGTCGTTTGCACATTTCCGTTATATGCTTAAAGTTGACCATAATGCCCTTTTGACTTTAACACGAGAATTTTGGATATGCGAAAGGACAATAACCTTAGTTACTGATTTCTAAACATGTCCCTAAAATTTCATGTCAATCCGAGGTCTAGAATAGGAGTTATGCTAAATAGCGCAATTAAGAAAACTTTAATGATTAAACGGCGCAATTAGCATAAAGCCTATCTAAACCCAAATTTCGACACCTAACCTTTTACACCCTGATGTAATATAATATTTTGGGATTTTTAAAGATTTTTAATTATTTTTAACCTACTCATAACCTGCGGTTATGGCGTTGATTCGGTAAATACCGAATATACCCTTTTCGAACATAAAATGAGTTCTACATGGTATTTTGACCCGAATCCAATTGCTACGGATTTCATATAATAAATAAAGTATTTTGAACTTTGTAACCTATTCAAAAAACTCAGATTTCCTGTAGAACCCGGAAATCTCTTTTATAATCTTTAAAATGACCAAAATACCCCTATGGGGCGTATATTGGGATTAAACTCAGTATGGGCATAATGGAAGGTATCCTACTGATACCACAACCTCTTCGGAGCATATTAACTTAGGAAACCTGTGTAGGACTCTTACGGTTACCCGTTACGCCATTTACGCGTTCGGTCCGGTTTATGTAACTAGTTTACATAAATTAGCCGAAACGGGTCAAACCTTGTCATTTTTATCTCAAAATCCAGAATGTGTTTAGTTTACCCATAATATACAAGTCTCCGAACTTGTTGGGTCCAAACCACATTCCATTCCCGGTTTTCGCCTTTAATGCGATTAAACCGTATTTATCCTTTGAAACTAACCGGTCTAAGCTTAGGCTAAATTAAAAGACCCGTTAGGATTCTAATAGGTTATTATAAACCTTCGTTCCAGAATAGGAGACCAGTAAAAGATACTTGCATTTGCTTGTTGTGGTTATTACTTGCTCAGGTAAATACTTTTAACTTATTTTCCCTTATACGGGCTTGGGGTACGGTATATAAAAATACCGCTTGGTCGGGCAATTGACCTTAACTCATTAGTAGTTGAGTATTATCAATGTGACCCATTTAAAAATTTGTTTTTGTTTGTTTTACGCTTCTGGGAGTTTAATGACCATGTCCCGGATATCCTTGGCATCATTTTACGAAATGGCCACGACCTTGACACGCGGGTGTAGGCGTACACCCGACAATGTGTCCATACTTATAAAGGTATAACCGTTGGTTTTCCCGCCGCGGTTTTGTACTATGTGGTGTGTCAATTAACCTTAAATCCGGCACGAACCGGGCGACTGAACGCGTAACGAACATGTAATTCTTTTACAAGATTAGATTTAATTAATTATCCCAAGTTATAAAAGTTTGTGCCACGTGCATTCAAATCAATTTTATTAAACTCTTTTGTTAAAGTGTCGGTTGAATGTATTTACCAGTGTAAACTGACGTATTTTCCCCAAAAAGATTAAATGCAGGTTCTACACGAAATAGGCTGGCCACTCCCTAGCATCGTTAGAGTCTCGCAAGCCTGGATGCCACTATCTGTTGAACATTATTTCCTATTTTATTTTTGATCCCCTGTGGATTATTTCGACTACTTGTGATACTTGGATATTACATTTGTTGGTTGAAATATATCTATCTTTATGCTTCCGCTGTGCATTTGAATATTGTGTTGTTTGACTATATTGTTGCCAACTACGTCACGGTAATCCCCCACCGGGCCCACCGGTGAAACGTGTGGAAATCGGGGTGTGACATTACCTGGGCCTACCGGTACATCCCAGAAAATACATCTTTTATCTATTTTATTTTTTATATATAATATTTTGAAAACCAAAAATCCCAATTTTTCAATCATTTTCCATTTATTTGCAATAAAATCAGGAACATTTTTTTCGTTTTCTATTTTTTTTTTGTAGTTTTTTTTTCTGACTCAAATCTATCTAAAAAGACGTAGTCTCCCATCCCCACACTTAAAATTTACATTGTCCTCAACGTAGGATGAAAGACAACTAAAAATAAATAAGAAAGAAAAATAAACTAAAAACATATAATGGAACAAACTCGCCTGGTGGCAAAAGTCTTGGAATTCCAAACCAAAGCGAGCACGACTGTATAGCATTTCCTTTGCAGCCGTCTGACAAACTGGTACACTTGAGTTGTCTTTTACATAATGATATAAGCTCGAAATCCCCGCCCGAATGGAGATTGAGTACGGACGAGTCAAACAAACCTGCACAAATAAACACAAACAAACCCAAGTGTAAAACTGACTCAAATTTAACTAACTCGAACTGACTAATTTAGACTCAAAATACATAAATATACAAAAAATACACTCGGGGTTTCGCCCAAGAACCACTTCAACTATCAAGCACTATGAGGATCGAGGCGAATAACCTCGACGTCATGCTTCTCACTTGGCCTACCTATGTATAGCTTCAATCTATGAGCGTTCACTTTGAAACTTTCACCATCTTTTCCCTCTATCGTCACACTTCCATAGGGAAACACCTCTTTCACCACAAACGGTCCCGACCAACGGGACTTCAACTTCTCGGGGAACAACCTCAAGCGTGATTATATAATAACACCTCATCCCCACACTTGAAGTCTTTATTACCCTTCAACTTCCTATCATGCAACTCTTTCGTACGAAGTTTATAATCGTGAGTATGCTCGTACGCATGATCCCTTGGCTCCTCTAACTCGTGCAACTCAAGAAACCGTTTACTCTTAGCTAAAGACATATCTAAATTCACGGATCTCAATGCCCAATATGCACGATGCTCTAACTTAATCGGAAGATGACAAGCTTTTCCTTAAATCATCCGAAAGGGTGTAGAACCGGTCGATGTGTTATATGCCGTACGAAAGGCCCACAATGCGTCATCTAACTTCTCGGCCCAATCTAACGTATTCGCTCCTACTGTCTTCCCTAGGATCCTCTTAATCCCTCTATTACTCACCTCTACTTGCCCACTCGTCTGCGGGTGATAGGCCGTCGCAAGACGATGGGTGACCCCATAGCGTTGCAAAGCCTTTTCCATCAAGGTATTGCAAAAGTGAGTGCCCCTATCACTAACTAGGGCCTTAGGATTACCAAAACGAGCGAATAACTTTCGTAGGAAGTTAACTATAACTCTCGCACTATTAGTAGGCGTAGGGAGAGCCTCCACCCACTTAGACACGTAATCAACAGCCACGAGTATGTACCTATTCCCACGAGACATAGGAAACGGTCCCATGAAATCGATACCCCATAGATCAAAAACTTCACACAGGTGCATGATGTTTTGAGGCATCTTGTCCCTAGACGAAACATTGCCAACTCTTTGGCACCTATCACAACTCCTAACATATGTAGTCGCGTCCTTAAAGATTGACGGCCAATAAAACCCAGAGTCAAAAACCTTCCTAGCAGTTAAGAGAAGTCCATGATGTCCACTCGTAGGACCCTCGTGACAATGCCTAAGTATCTCTTTCGCTTCCACACTACCAACACATCTCCTAATCAACTGGTCCGCACCAATCCTAAACAAGTGAGGATCATCCCATATATAATACTTCACGTCCGCAAAGAATTTCTTCTTTTGTTGGTACGTGATATCGCTCGGAACAAACCCTTTAGCAAGATAGTTTGCGAAATCGGCGAACCAAGGCAACTCCTCTTCCTTCGGCTTCTCTTTCTCCTTCTCCATAGTCACACTACACAAAGATTCATGGGGAAAGGAATCCCCAATCTCTTGACTATCCTCCTTCTCATCCTTCAACCTCTCTACCCCAGACATGTGGTCAGCGGCCACATTCTCCGCACCACTCTTTTGCCTCAACTTAATATCAAACTCCGAGAGAAGCAAGACCCACCGAATCAGTCGAGGCTTAGCATCCTTTTTATTGAACAAGTGTTTCAATGCCTCGTGATCGGAATAAACTATAGTCTTGGACAAAACAAGATAGGACTGAAACTTATGAAAAGCAAAAACCACCGCCGGGAGCTCCTTTTCAGTGGTAGTGTAGTTCTCCTGGGCATCATTAAGTGTTTTACTAGCGTAGTAAATCGGGTGGAAATGCTTATTGTGTTTTTTTCCTAGAATAGCCCCAACTGCAAAGTCTCTTGCATCACACATGAGCTCAAATGGTAAGTCTCAAACGCTTTCACACACTCCCCATTGAAATCAAACACTTTATCCTTCTCAAGGAGTTGCGTCATAGGTCGCACAATCTTAGAGAAGTCCTTAATGAACCTACGATAGAAACCCGCGTGATTTAAGAAACTCCTAACCGATTTCACAGAAGTAGGTGGTGGTTATCTAGTAATTGTATCTATCTTAGCTCTATCAACCTCTATACCAGCACGTGAAATCTTATGACCTAAAACTATGCCTTCCTTCACCATGAAGTGGCATTTTTCCCAGTTCAGCTTCAACTTAGTCTCTTTACACCTAGCTAGCATCCTCTCCAAGTTGGCCAAACAATGATCAAAAGAGCTCCCAAAGACCGAAAAGTCATTCATAAACACCTCCACGGAACTCTCTATCATATCATGAAAGATGGCCACTATGCATCTCTGAAAAGTTGCAGGAGCATTACATAATCCAAAGGGAATGCGGCGATACGCAAAAGTACCATATGGACATGTGAAAGTGGTTTTCTCCTGATCCTCAGGTGCAATGGGGACCTGGAAATAACCGGAGAAACCGTCAAAGAAACAATAAAACTGATGACCCGACAACCGCTCAAGCATCTGATCAATGAAGGGAAGGGGAAAGTGATCCTTCCTAATGGCATGATTCAGCCTCCTATAATCAATACATACTCTCCAACCCGTGACCATACACATAGGAATAAGCTCACACCTCTCATTGGTCACAACCGTCATCCCTGATTTCTTCGGGACAACCTGAACTGGTGAAACCCATGGTGAGTCAGAAATGGGGTAAATCAGGCCAGCATCAAGAAGCTTCAACACCTCCTTTTTCACCACCTCCTGCATGTTCGGGTTCAACCTCCTCTGAGGTTGCACCACTGGTTTGAAACCGTCCTCTAAAACAATCCTATGAGTGCAAAAGGATGGATGAATACCCTCTATGTCCACAAGCTTCCATGCAATGGCACGCTTGTGATCTCTAAGCATATCTACCAACCTCTTCTTTTCCTCAGATGTCAAGTCAGATGACATAATGATGGGCAAGCGCGCCTCGTCATCCAAGGATGCATACTCGATATGATCGGGTAATTTCTTAAGTTCTAACGATGGTGGACTCTCAACCGAAGGCTTTTCTGCAGTTACTACTATCTCATTCTCTAGACTCTCTTCACTCTCCTTAGGGGTTTCACTCGCCAGGGCTACTACTACGGCTTCCTGGTCTACTAAACTCTCCTCTAAGGCATCTAACTCGTGCTCTCCTTCACAGAACCTACGCGAACTATCACCAACACAAGACATAAAAGAGTCGATGAAATATAGCGTATCATCACTAGCACCGGTGTGCTGCATGGACTCTTTAATGTCAAAAGTAACCGTGTCACTACCAACACGAAGAGTGAGTTTACCGTCAAAGACATCGATCAATTCCTTCGCGGTAGCAAGAAACGATTGCCCTAAAATTAGAGGAACTTTCTCATCCTCCTTCATGTCTAATATCACGAAATCGACTGGAAAAACAAACTTCTCCACCTTCACCAGAACATTTTCCACTATCCCCCTAGGATACTTCACCGACCTATCCGCTAACTGAATACTCATCCTCGTCGGAACATGCTCTCCAAGGTGTAGCTTAGAATAAATTGAATAAGGCATTAGATTGATGCTAGCGCCCAAGTCGGATAACGCGTGGCTCATAGAAGAACTACCAAATAAACACGGGATAGTGAAACTACCAGGATCTGTCATTTTCTAAGGTAATTTATTCTGAACCACCGCAGAACACTCTTCTCCTAAAGTCACAATCGAAATCTCCTCCAATTTCTTCTTGTTGGACAAGAGGTCCTTCAAGAACTTAGCATATTTATGCATATGCTGTAACGCTTCTACGAATGGGAGATTTACCTTGAGTTTCTTGAACAAATTAAGGAAGTGACCATACTCCTTCTCCATCTTTTGCGACTTAAGCCTAGCAGTGTATGGTAATCTATCAAACTCTCTCTGAACTACCTTCTCCTTAGGAGGGCTCTCTGGTTGTGCTGTACTTGCTGGGCTGAGCCGAGTTTGCACCTTGCCAGGTGGAGCCTCTATCTCAATTTCCTCATCTACCGGCTCTTCATCTAGCACCGGTTCCTCTACTCTAGCACCTCTACCACTCCTAGTCGTGACTGCCTTAGCAGTAGCATTCAGGTTCAACTGAGTAGTACTAGGGAAATGGCCTAAGGGTCTCTCAGAGGATCTAGTGGCCATCTCTCCAACAGTCCTCTCTAAGTTCTAAATAGTGGCATTTTGATTCCTGAACATCATCTCGAACTCCTGATTTTTACGTTGCTGCTCCTGGTACCTATTCTCCCCCTGAAGAACTAAGGATTCTAGCAATTTGTTTGTCCTATTCTGGTTCTCATCATTCTTCTTTAAGAACTCAGCAAGATCAGGCTTCACCTGACTACCATTCGCTCCACTGCTTGGTCCGTCACCAGAGTTCTGGAATAAACTCTGGCGGGGCTGAAATCCAGGGGGATTCCCACCCTTCCAGTTCGAGTTTTGGCGTGGCTGCCATCCAGAGTTGTAACCCTGGCCCCGACCTGCATTCTAGACATAACTCACATCCTCTTTAGCACCTACAGGGCAATTTATCGTGTCGTGCCCCCCTCTACAAATCTCACACTTAGAGCTTAACTTAACTTGAATATCGTTCATCATCTTTGCTAAGGAATCTACCTGGGCAGCTAGGGCAGTGTTAGAATCAACAGAAAGGATACCTCTAGAGGCTACAGGAGTACCCCCAGAGTATAGCTCAGAATAGGTGCTCATGGCTAAATCCTCAATCATCTCAAGACACTCTTTAGCGGTTTTGGTTTTCATCATGTTACCGCCAGTAGTGGTATCGAGGAGGCATTTAGTTGCCTCAGAAACTCCATTGTAGAATTTCTCTACAATCCTCCAATCCTCCATGCCATGGTGAGGACACTTATTGAGAAGTGCCTTGAAGCGGTCCCATGTCTCATAGAAAGATTCCCCAGGCTTGTCACACCCCGACCACGTAAAACAACAAAACGTGGCGGAATCGTCGGGGAGTGTTGTAACAGAATCATTGTTTCATAACACATGGAAAATTGAAATGTTGTTTTATTGATAAAAAGAGTTACAATGTCTTAACCAACAAAGAAGTATAATAAAATTAACTAGTCTTGCTTCTTTTATTGTCACTAAGGCCCAAGTCCGCCTATGTGTATCTTGATCAATCCTATGCATCATCTCCTGAAACACATGTGAAAATAGGTACGTCAGCATGAAAATGTCGGCGAGTACATAGGTTTTATTGATTTAGGATTCATGACTTATAAGTTTGGAAAAAGTTGTTTAACAAAAGTCAGTCATGATCTTGTAAAAATGTTTTGTTTTATAAATCATTTGAAAAGCGATGATAGATATGTATATGTAAAACAATAATGTAAGGTTAAATGAATAACCAAGTAAAAATGAGTTTTGTATAAGATAAGTTGTTTGTAAAACAATGTCTTGTGAAAAATATGTTATTTGTACAAATGTATAAGTCTAAATTGAATGATTTAAATAACGCTACGACATGTAATATAATACAAGCACTTATATAGAGGAAGTACCAGCGGCGTATCCACCATGCTTGTATCACATTACACACGCCTCGTTACTTAAATCACTTACCCAAACAAACTACCAAAGTAAAATGTCTATGGTTAAACCAATTGTCAAATGTTATTGAATAATATGTCAAAATGTTTATGTCAAAATGTAAATCATGTAATGTATAACCAAGGTAAAAAATGTTTAAGTGTCAAATGTAAATCGTGTAATGTGTAACCAAAATGATACGTATGGCAAGTGAAATGCATCAACTAAACCATAGGTAAAATGCACAAAACAAAGTATTGAAGTAAAATTTGGTTTAAATCAAAGTTATGTTTTGTGGAAATGCATGTTATACTGATACAAACATTTATGCGGTATTGTGAAAATACATACATTCAAGCCTTGCGACTATGGCGATAAACCTTTAAAAAAATTAAAGGTTCATCTAAGTTAATGTATATCAAATTCGGTCATTCCTTTCATCTAAACATACCTAGGATGTCAGGAATGGGAGTTGTCAATTCCTATGGTACCACTACCTACTAACGAACGGCGTAGCTAATGTTAATGAATGTATATAAGTCCCATTCAAACAAACCAAATGTCATACCAAAATGTAAGCATGTGAAAACATGCACTATTTATGTAATCAAATGTACACACATAGCGTGAAATGTAATGTAAAACAATGTACTAAGTATGCACACAATGGACATACATAGCATAAAATGTCATGTAAAACGATGTACTAAGTATGCACACAATGGACATACATAGCAAAAACATAATGAAATCACGTACTAATAGTGTACTAATGAACATAGCAAGTATATGATATGAAAACATGAAAAGCATGAAAGTAACAAGTAGGCACATGTGATTCACCCCAAAATGTTTGAAAACAGTAAAAGAGGGGACTATGTACTCACTTGAGGGTGCTTAGAAGTCTTGAATAACAACCAAGCCAAGCTAGAGGGTTCACGGAAATCAAACGGCACCCTATATAGATAGCTACATAAATAACCGGACCTAAATCAAGAGATTGGATAGTATGAGGTTTCGTAAACCAAATGAGTATTGGAACTCATATGATATGGTTTAACAAAGCCTACATACTAAAATGAAACCTAACCTAAGTGCGTATGACCCATTACGACCCGTTTAGGTAGCTTATGCTACTTTAATGTGTCGTTCGCGTAAAACGCTTTCGGACCGCTTAACTAGTCGTATGATAAGTAAAATATGCCTTTACGTGTCTAATATAGTTACCTAATCAGTTTAGATGTCAAAATTTAGGTTACATATGCTTAAAATGAATTTATGCGTGAAAAGGGTATTTTGGTAATTTTCCTAAGGCATATAAACTACCTATCATACAACTTCTTAAACGAAATGACCATAAGGTATAACCTCGGAAGGTTATTCCCTATACAACTATGGTCACCTAATGTGTTTGGTCGGATCCTAATGATCGACCAAATGGGTCGGGTTCGTAAGCATAAGCGATTATTTAGATCGCTTACCTTTACGACCCTAGACAAGCACAATTCTAAGAGTGACGAACTAAACATGCTAGGACATGTTTAGCTAAGTCAGAAAACAGGTTTGGCATTAAAACAAATGTTTTTAATACCCTAGAGTAGTTTGGTTACAAAATACGCGAGAAAACGCATTTTGGCAGAAACTACGACTCGTTACTAAGCCTAGATAACGTGGTAATTAGTAGGTATAGTCACTAGGGACTATAACCATCGTGATTACACTCACGTTACGAAGTTCAAATGAACTTCGTGTTGACCATAACTGGTCAAAGCAGAAAGTCAAACGCAGTTTGACTTTAACGATAAAAACGAATGAAAAGCACGAAAGAATACTTACAGAAGGTCCCCGCAAGATTTGATCCAATTCACTCTTAGGTATGAAGCATATACTTCCACTTAGAGAGCTTGAATCAGATTCAAATGTGAGGAATGAATGAAATGGGTTGGGTTTATATAGGCATGGCACAATCGTTAGGATCGTTTCTTGCAAAAGGGGGCACGATCTAAGCCGTACACTTGCCATATTCTGATTGGGCACCTTGATGGGCACACAAACCAACCCATAGTTTACCAAAAACCATGTGCACAAGTGGGTAATAGCTGGAACAAGCTGGAAATCACTTCTGCTATTGTGGGGGTTGCTTACGGACCTTAAGCAGGTCCATACGGTCCGTAAGGACCCTGCAGACCATCAATATTTCAGTTTTGGCAGTTTTGGTCCCTGTGCACGTATGGTCGTGTTTTGGCACTTCTAACACCCGTCAAACCCATTTTTAAGCTCCACAAGGATGTTAAAGAATAGGGAACATGAAACATGCTCAAAAATATGTCGGATGTCGGTTCGTTTGGCCGTACGATTGCATTGTTCGGTTAATTACGACGGAAGTCGTAACGGACACAAAAACGGTCCAAAGTGCGTGACGAATGAATTTTTGACACGCCAATCACTAAAACATAATATTTTAATGATTACATAAATTTTTGGATGTCCGGTTGTATTCAGAACGTAAGTTATGCGCGAAAATGCAAACTTATGCACTTTTTGACGCTTTTAGTCTGTGAATGAGCATAAAGTTTATTTTAGCACACCGAACCCCTCAAAGCCTATTTCTAAGCTATGTAAAGGATATTTAGGGTGTGTTTAACTTATGATCATGTTCTAGAATGTTCGTTACAGTCCAAATTGGCATACTTTCGCAGTTTGTCAATTTTAGTCCCTGCAAGCGAATAAACTTGATTTCAGCACACCAAACCTTCCAAAGCTTATTTCTAAGTCATGTAAGGGATATTTAAGGCATGTTAAGCCTATGTCACTATTCCAAAGTGTTTGTTGCATTAAACTGGTTAGATTTGTGCATCAGTGCGCGTATAACCTTCCAGAAAGCGATTTAGAGCCCGAAATCGAACAAGAGTTGATATGTGCAAATGATACACATGTTTATACAAATCCCAAGTATGAAATAGAATATTTCTTTGGTTTGGTATTTGTTTGATAGCTGAAGTGACACAAGTGTCATAGTCTCCCCTACTTCAGGAAATTTCGTCCCGAAATTTATCTAGAAGAAACTTGTGAGAGCTTGAAACATGGAGTTGAAAAGATCGAACAATACTAGTTAGAGTCCTGAACTTCTAGTAACTTTAAATAACATCATGCTTACAATGTAGGAGGGACACTTATTTATAAGTTTATTAAGCGTTATTGGTGCGTCCACCGTACCTCCATTACATCGTTCACATTTTGTTATTGTTGTCACTATCGGTTCTTACACATAATAATTTTTACTGGGTTCCTGTGCACTGAATTTCATAATTATGTACGCGTCCATAATTACGTAATTCCTTGCATAGTTCGCACAGTGTATTTTATAATGTGTAGGGGAAACCAAATGAACAAACCTGTGTTGAGTGTGACTAGACCATACTGGGGTCCTTTTTAATTGAGTCAATGAATGATCTCTAGACCGCCAAGGAGTCTTTTCAGCTTATATCATCACATGTCATTCTTAACCAGATTCTGAATCAATCTTTTGACTAGACCACATGTAGAAGCCCAATAAGGATTTAAGGTAGTACCTTTTTGAATATCCTACTACGAATCCCTCATATAAAGATATGAAAGGTTCTACGAGGATTTGGATAACGAATATCCAGAGTATACAAAAACACAAAATGCATAAAAGAAAACACAAAATGCATAAACACATAATCACATAATTGTTTAACTTGATTTTAAATTTGTTATCATTTTGTTTATTGCACACAAGTATTTAAAGCACACTAGGAATCCATTCCGTGGATTTCATTTGGTACTTTAAACATTATCAAGAATCTAACTATGAAGATAGAAAGATCTTAAAGAGAAAATTCGATTTCGATTGTAAGGAACCGAAATGTTCGAATTAAGGTACACAAGGAATCCAATTAAGAACTCTGATTTGAATGATAATCATCCACAAGGGTCTAATTGTGAAGATAAAAAGATCCCATATGGATTTTAGAATTTGAAGATGTTTTGAAACCTTGCACTGGATGTGCTTAAGTCAAAACATGAAGTAAAAAAAATGCTGAAGAAGTTGAGATGCTGGATATGCCAAGGCGACATATTAAGCGGAATTTGAAGGTTAAGCCAATGTATGAGAAAAATGTTTTTGAAAACTATGCATGGGGTTTCTTTTAGAAATGTGTTTAATGTTTTTGAAACCTTATATATAATACTTTTGAAATCATAAAGTAGGTGTATTAGGTAGGTGTATAAAAAAAATGTTTTAAAATCATGCAAGATGAATTTTGAAATTATGTATAAGGTTTTTGAAAACATGAATGATGCTTTTGAAATCATGCACTTGATATAAGTAATTATACTGTATTAGTAACATTTTGAAATCATGAAGGTTGTTTTTGAAAACATAGACAATGTTTTTGAAAACATGGAGGTTGTTCTTTGAAAACATAGAAAATGCTTTTGAAATCATGCATTTGATATGTTATGTAAATACACTATATTAAAAATGCTTTTGAACTATATATAAAATGTTTTTGAAATCATGAAGGTTGTTTTGAAAACTTATATTATGCATGTTGAAAAATCAGAACGTAATGGGTATGAGATTAGAAAATATCCTTAGTTATCTAACCAAGGATTCAAAGGCATAGATGTGCAAAAGCAAGATTACTCATAATGTCACTTTATTTTCTGTACTTCGTTTCTTAGAATGAAACGAATACTTAGAATTTTCCAAAGGAATCATGAGCAAACACAAGAATGGGAAATTCACAAGAGTAGCTTGTAAGGAACATAGTTCCTTAATGTAGGTATTATAGGGAAATGCCATACACACATGTAACTACACTTGTATATCAGAATTGCGAACAACAACTTTTATTTATGAACAAGACAGATTGTTTCACAATACAAGAAAACAAAAGAAACAAAGGCATAAGACAACATCTTTTGTTCAGCCAAATGCTCATCCAAGGGTTGGATTTGCATTGACAATCTTCGGGCATTTGTTCCTGAAATGGCTCGTCTCGCCACAGTTGTAGCAAGTACCAGACGGAAAACGAGCTTGAGTAGGGTTGACTTGGAGTTGGGTAGCAGCAAGATTTGCAACAGCTTTGTTTTGGATAGCAAAGCGACATATGCTAATCAAATGTTCCCACCGTCCACATTAGGTACATTTGGAGCAGGGTATGAGGTTTAAATGATGACGATTGCATCGCTTGCACCATGGGGCAGCTCCCAAGTACGGCTTCCTGGCTGGTGGCGCTGCCACTTGGCTGGGTCCCGCTTGATTAGGTGCACTCGCTGCGGGTTTCCTTGAAGCCTTACGCTTCCTTGATTTTGATGCAAGCTCAACTTCTGCTTCCTTCGGTGACTCTTGAGTGGCTTCATTGTTGAGACGAGACATGGCAATGCCTAAATCCACAGACTTCAGAATCACTTTGCCTATTTGCTGGGCAAATTTGGCTGTTTGCTCGGACATTTGATCGTTGCTGAGAGGAAGAGACATTCTAGAAGAGAATGAAAGACATAGGAAGAAACAAGTGAAAGGTTATCGGATAATCAAAACAGAATGGCAACGCATAAAAATTGCGATCATTTGTTTGTTACCTAAGGCAAACAATGAGATGGTGACAAATCAGAGTAAACGAGTCATATTAAGGTATCACTGAAGACATGCTCGCCTATAAGTGAACACTCACCCCAAGAGTTCCCAGGTAAGAGTGACTGGTCCGATACTGCGGATTTGTACGAACACTCTAGCCTTAGACAGAAAACTCAGAGTACAAGCATTCACCCTTCCAGTTTGCACGTGTTCACATCAAAAGACCTAAACTTTGACGAGATTTTGAATACTTAGAGGGTTCAAAACCTTATAACAGAGGGTTCAAAACCTAGTAATCAATCATCCTAGAACAGATGATTAGTTTTCAAAGCGGTTTTGAAATTTATGTTCTTGTTGTGGTCATCGCCTAAGGATATGTGACGGTATTGTTTTATGATCTAAACACAAGGATCTTGTGTTAGGGTCCTAGGAAGGCTATAGACTTGGTCAAAGCATTACTAATAACCTAATTCCCTATAACCATGAGCTCTGATACCAACTTTTCTATCACACCCCGACCACGTAAAACAACAAAACGTGGCGGAATCGTCGGGGAGTGTTGTAACAGAATCATTGTTTCATAACACATGGAAAATTGAAATGTTGTTTTATTGATAAAAAGAGTTACAATGTCTTAACAAACAAAGAAGTATAACAAAATTAACTAGTCTTGCATCTTTTATTGTCACTAAGGCCCAAGTCCGCCTATGTGTATCTTGATCAATCCTATGCATCATCTCCTGAAACACATGTGAAAATAGGCACGTCAGCATAAAAATGCCGGCGAGAACATAGGTTTTATTGATTTAGGATTCATGACTTATAAGTTTGGAAAAAGTTGTTTAACAAAATTCAGTCATGATCCTTGTAAAAATGTTTTGTTTTGTAAATCATTTGAAAAGCGATGATAAATATGTATATGTAAAAGAATAATGTAAGGTTAAATGAATAACCAAGTAAAAATGAGTTTTGTATAAGATAAGTTGTTTGTAAAACAATGTCTTGTGAAAAATATGTTATTTGTACAAATGTATAAGTCTAAATTGAATGATTTAAATAACGCTACGACATATAATATAATACAAGCACTTGTATATAGGAAGTACCAACGGCATATCCACCATGCTTGTATCACATTACACATGCCGCGTTACTTAAATCACTTACCCAAACAAACCACCAAAGTAAAATGTCTATGTTTAAACCAATTGTCAAATGTTATTGAATAATATGTCAAAATGTTTATGTCAAAATGTAAATCATGTAATGCATAACCAAGGTCAAAAATGTTTACGTGTCAAATGTAAATCATGTAATGTGTAACCAAAATGATATGTATGGCAAGTGAAATGCATCAACTAGACCATAGGTAAAATGCACAAAACAAAGTATTGAAGTAAAACTTGGTTTAAATCAAAGTTATGTTTTGTGGAAATGCATGCTATACTGATACAAACATTTATGCGGTATTGTGAAAATGCATACATTCAAGCCTTGCGACTATGGTGATAAACCTTTAAACAAATTAAAGGTTCATCTGAGTTAATGTATATCGAATTCGGTCATTCCTTTCATCCAAACATACCTAGGATGTCAGGAATGGGAGTTGTCAATTCCTATGGTACCTCTACCTACTAACGAACGGCGTAGCTAATGTTAATGAATGTATATAAGTCCCATTTAAACAAACCAAATGTCATACCAAAATGTAAGCATGTGAAAACAATGCACTATTTATGTAATCAAATGTACACACATAGCGTGAAATGTAATGTAAAACAATGTACTAAGTATGCACACAATGGACATACATAGCATAAAATGTCATGTAAAACGATGTACTAAGTATGCACACAATGGACATACGTAGCAAAAACATAATGAAATCACGTACTAATAGTGTACTAATGAACATAGCAAGTATATGATATGAAAACATGAAAAGCATGAAAGTAACAAGTAGGCACATGTGATTCACCCCAAAATGTTTGAAAACAGTAAAAGAGGGGACTATGTACTCACTTGAGGGTGCTTAGAAGTCTTGAATAACAACCAAGCCAAGCTAGAGGGTTCACGGAAATCAAACGGCACCCTATATAGATAGCTACATAAATAACCGGACCTAAATCAAGAGATTGGATAGTATGAGGTTTCGTAAACCAAATGAGTATTGGAACTCATATGATGTGGTTTAACAAAGCCTACATACTAAAATGAAACCTAACCTAAGTGCCTATGACCCATTACGACCCGTTTAGGTAGCTTATGCTACTTTAACGTGTCGTTCGTGTAAAACGCGTTCGGACCGCTTAACTAGTCGTATGATAAGTAAAATATGCCTTTACGTGTCTAATATAGTTACCTAATCAGTTTAGATGTCAAAATTTAGGTTACATATGCTTAAAATGAATTTATGCGTGAAAAGGGTATTTTGGCAATTTTCCTAAGGCATATAAACTACCTATCATACAACTTCTTAAACGAAGTGACCATAAGGTATAACCTCAGAAGGTTATTCCCTATACAACTATGGTCACCTAATGTGTTTGGTCGGATCCTAATGATCGACCAAATGGGTCGGGTTCGTAAGCATAAGCGATTATTTAGATCGCTTACCTTTACGACCCTAGACAAGCACAATTCTAAGAGTGACGAGCTAAACGTGCTAGGACAGGTTTTGTTAAGTCAGAAAACAGGTTTGGTATTAAAACAAATGGTTTTAATACCCTAGAGTAGTTTGGTTATAAAATACGCGAGAAAACGCATTTTGGCCGAAACTACGACTCGTTACTGAGCCTAGATAACGTGGTAATCAGTAGGTATAGTCACTAGGGATTATAACCATCGTGATTACGCTCACGTTACGAAGTTCAAACGAACTTCGTGTTGACCATAAACTGGTCAAAGCAGAAAGTCAAATGCAGTTTGACTTTAATGATAAAAACGAATGAAAAGCACGAAAGAATACTTACAGAAGGTCCCCGCAAGATTTGATCCGATTCACTCTCAGGTAAGAAGCATATACTTCCACTTAGAGAGCTTGAATCAGATTCAAATGTGAGGAATGAATGAAATGAGTTGGGTTTATATAGGCATGGCACAACCGTTAGGATCGTTTCTTGCAAAAGGGGGCACGATCTAAGCCGTACACTTGCCATATTCTGATTGGGCACCTTGATGGGCACACAAACCAGCCCATAGTTTACCAAAAACCATGTGCACAAGTGGGTAATAGCTGGAGCAAGCGGGAAATCACTTCTGCTATTCTGGGGGTTGCTTACGGACCGTAAGCAGGTCCATACGGTCCGTAAGGACCCTTCAGACCAGCAATATTTTAGTTTTGGCAGTTTTGGTCCCTCTGCGCGTATGGTCGTGTTTTGGCACTTCTAACACCCGTCAAACCCATTTTTAAGCTCCACAAGGATGTTAAAGCATAGGGAACATGAAACATGCTCAAAAATATGTCGGATGTCGGTTCGTTTGGCCGTACGATTGCGTTGTTCGGTTAATTACGACGGAAGTCGTGACGGACGCAAAAACGGTCCAAAGTGCCGGAAGAATGGATTTTTGACAAGCCAATCACTGAAACATAGTATTTTAATGATTACATAAATTTTTGGATGTCCAGTTGTATTCAGAACGTAAGTTATGTGCGAAAATGCAAACTTATGCACTTTTTGACGCTTTTAGTCCCTGAATGAGCATAAAGTTTATTTTAGCACACCGACCCCCTCAAAGCCTATTTCTAAGCTATGTAAAGGATATTTAGGGTGTGTTTAACTTATGATCATTTTACGGAATGTTTGTTACAGTTCAAATTGGCATACTTTCGCAGTTTGTCAATTTTAGTCCCTGTAAGCGAATAAACTTGATTTCGGCACACCAAGCCTTCCAAAACTTATTTCTAAGTTATGTCAACGTTAAGCCTATGTCACTATTCCGAAGTGTTTGTTGCATTAAACTGGTTATATTTACGCATCAGTGCGCGTATAACCTTCCAAAGCGATTTAGAGCCCGAAATCGAACAAGAGTTGATATGTGCAAATGATACACATGTTTATACAAATCCCAAGTATGAAATACAATATTTCTTTGGTTTGGTATTTGTTTGATAGTTGAAGTGACACAGGTGTCACAAGGCTGCTCCGTGAAAGCATATATCATGTTCCTAAGGCGAGCTATCATAGCTGGAGGGAAGTACTTCTGAAGGAACTTAGTGTAAAGCTCAGTCCAGGTAGTGATGGATCCCTGTGGGAAGGATTCCAACCAAACAACAGCCTGACCGGTCAAAGAGAATGGAAAGAGGCGACACTTGACGGCACTTTCAGTAACACCATTAACTCGAAACTGTCGCAGACCCTAGAGAATCTAGTGAGGTGAGTGTCTGGGTCCTCATCGCGAAGTCCATGAAACTGGACATTTTGAGCGATGGTGTTAATCAGAGCAGGAGGAATGGTCCAGTTATTAGCCTCAACAGTGGGTTGAGTGATACTGGAGCGGATGTGGGCGGGGTAACATTAATTTGGTCAGCGACAGTCCTACGGGGTGCAGCCATTTCTAAAACAGATTCTAATTTAAATTCAACTTTGGGTACCTTAAATTTTAGCTGAAGCAGGCGACGGTGGAATACAGACTCAGGCTCAGAGAACGGAGAATCTTTCAGGAGTGCCTGAAGAACGAGTGCGCATAAGTAGAAAAGCAAATGGCACAAATCACTAGAAGACTAGAAAGGGAAACTAAAGTATTTTTTTTTTGAATTTTCGGGTTTTATATATTTTTTTTTATTTTTAATTATTTAACTAAAGAAAGAAAAAATAAATAACTAAACTAATCTAAGAAAGCAGTAAAGTGACTAAATCCCCGACTCGGGTTGTCCTCGAAAGCGCTATGTGTCCCCGGCAACGGCGCCAAAAACTTGATGTGTAAAATGTTTATTTTATTTTTAAAACACCAAATTAAATGGTCAAACTAGCTTAATTACACACAATCGGCAAGTGCACCGGTCGTTATGTAGTCAAGTCGGTAAGATCGAGTATCAATCCGTGGACACAATGGCGCGACTCTCGATACTAAACTTTTGTCGAGTCCTAGTCTAATAATGTTTAATGAGTGTTTTGATTTATATTAACTACTAAAATTAAATAAGAAAGCAAATACGAAAGCAGAGCAAACATATAACGAATTTAGGTGAATTCAGATGATGGAAAAGTGGCTACCTAGGCAAGATGCATGTCAATTCACTCACGATTCTTGGAATGGAATAACTAAGTTTTGGCTACCGGGATCTTAAAGTTCACCAAACAAGACCTAAACTAGCTGGCAGATCATTCTCCAAACAGGTCACAATCTAGGGTCAAGAAGAGCGTATAAACTCACCGGTTAATGTCATATCACCTCTCGGTCTCTCTAACTAGGTTATGGTACCCAATGTCTAGATTACCTCTCGGCCTCACTAGAAACGGTACATCCTAGTAGTGTAAGGGATGTACGGGGTGGTGACTCTAATTAGGTTCTAACACGGTTTGCTAAAAATCACAAGAAAACCTAGGGTAATTCACTCTCGCGCAATTAACACCTAACCCGTCTAATGATTAAGACAACCCGACATCTAATCTCCTCTCGGTCTCAAAGATGGTAGAATATTTAATTACCAAATAGTTTATTAATTTATTCCTAGGGTTTACTACGTCTAGCAACCACAAGATTTAGTCGAAAACACAAAGTTAACGAAATCACCTAACCCTAGCTTAATTAATACTCAATCAATTTTAACCAAGAAAAGGTAGAACAAATATAAACTATCAATTATTAAATACGCATAAACATTAGAACCTAGTTTAGAACACTTTTACCATAACACTTAGCCAAAACATTAATTAACCAAACCAAGAAACCGTAAATAAATTAACAATTATCCATGGCCTAGGTAGTACAAAGAAATTTAGCCAAGCATATTTAAGAACAAAACAAAAATATATTCAAAGCAATTAAATTCAGAAAACATTCTTCAAGTACTCGAGTCTAAAGAAACTGAAAACAATAAAAACAAAGTCTAACCGAACAAGCTATGAATTTTAGGCTAATACTCCTCTATCCAAGCCTTCCTTCACCCTTGAAATCTTTCAAAAAATATATCTCTTGATGCCACTTCTGTTTCGTCCACTGCCTCCGAAAATTCTTCTTCAATCCCCTTTGTGATGCCTCCATATAGTAGTTGCCCTCCAAAATAATAAAATACCCTCAAAGTTGCGCCATACTCTTTGCCGTCATCACAAGGCCCTAGGCCTATTAATTGTTGCAGCCCACTAACTAACCAATTTAAAAAATTGATTCATTGCTCCGCAGGTTAGCTTAGTTCCATAGCCACCTGGGGGTTAATACCCTATACCAAGTCGATCCGTTTCCCCATGGAAGTGGTGGGAGGCTGGTGACCTTCCCTGGAGTCGAACCCGGGTCTCTGGGGAGAGAAAGGGTGGGACTGGCCAACTGGGACACCCCAATTGGTTATAGTGGGCTTTGTCTACTAAAAGAAAGTAGCTGCGATTTCAATTGGGTCATTGGCCTTCTACTCTACCCAACTGACTGATTATTTCATTCTTACTCGTTTCCGCTCTATTCGCATCAGGACCTGTAATAATAATAAATAATAAAATATATGTCTAAATATTATAAAAAAAATGACTTTAAACTACTAAAATAATATACAAAATACACAAGGAAATAAGATGCGTTTGCAACACATCATATATATATGTCATAACATTCATTTTACAGGTCATCATGTCATCACCCGAGAGTAGCGGACTGTCTGACGACCACGACCACATGGAGCTTGTCTCCGATGATTAGATTGGACCAGCTGAGGAGGTATTCACCTCTGACACCGACTCAGACCCAGAGGAGGATCCCGACTTTATGTCGGATGACGATGACCTTGATAATTTTCAACCTTTTGCTTTGCCTGACCCTGCTGATGGCGATGTGCCTCTGGTGGACGATGTTCTCGCCTTGCCCCCGCAGCTGCATGACCAACTAATCATTGGACACCCTGATGGTGAGCACATCGTTGAGGTTATACCTATCCCAGCCATTCCACTTGCTGAGATGTCCCTTGAGGATTGGTCGTTCATCATCGATCTAGACCATGACGAGGTCCTAGTGTTTCACGTGGACCACCCCGATGAGGACCTCGGCGATGGGGAGGTATTCAACATTGCCATCCTGGAGGTCGCATCCCCGATGATATCAGTGATAGACATATCTTCTGGCTCAGACGCTAACTCTCGATGCTGCTCCGGAGTGTGAATCGATTGAGTGAGTAGGTGTTTAAGGCTGTGATTATCCGTAAAGATGCAAAATTTGCGACCAAGCAAGTATTGTTTCAATTTCTTAATAGCTTCGGTTATGGCATAAAGTTCTCGGTTGTAAGTTGATTGATTCTGCATACGAGGGCACACGTTTTGCAAAAGAAACTGATCGGTTTGTCATTTTGAGCCAAAACAGCCCCAATCGCCAAGCTAGACGCATCAGTTGTGATGTCGAAGGGCTGTGAAAAATCCGGCAGCGCTAAAGTGATTAACTGAACCATTGCTTGTTTGAGTTGTTGTAGGGCAACTTCCGCATGGGTGGACCATGTGAATTTTGGCAACTTGAGAATGTCAGTTAATGGTGCAGCTATACGAGCATAGTTTTTGATGAACCAGCGGTAGTACACGGTCAGACCCAAGAACACCCGAAGTGTCGTCATTGAGGACGGAGTTGGCCAGGATTGAATGGCATGTAGCTTTTTCGGTTCCGCTTGAACTCGTGTACGGAAACAAGATGACCCAAAAACGGTATGGATGTAGCGCCAAAAATACATTTGGATTCTTTGACATGAAACTGGTAAGCTAACAATGTTTCGGAACTACTTTAAGGTGTTCATAATCTGCTTCCAATGACAGACTATAAACAAGGATATCATCAAAAAACACCAAAACGAAACACCTTAATACCGTGCGAAAGAGGTCATTCATGGCTGATTGAAACGTAGACGGAGCGTTAGTGAGACTGAACCACGTTGCTAAAAACTCGTGGTGCCCATCGATTGTTCGAATGCTGTTTTTGGAACATCACACGGAGCTACCCGAATTTGGTGATAACCGGCTCTTAAATCGATCTTTGAGCAAAACTGTGCGCCATGCAATTCGTCTAAAAGTTCATCAATGGTAGGTATGGGAAATTGGTCACGGATTGTGATGGCATTGAGGGCTCGATTGTCCATACAGAAACGGCAAGAACCATTTTTTTTGTGAACCAGAAGCACAGGCGAAGAATACGGACCGGTACTCGGTTGAATGATCCCATCTTTTAACATTTCTTTGATTAAGTCAGTCATTACTCGTTTCTGGTAATGAGGGTAGCGGTATGGACGCACATTAACTGGTTTCGCGTCGGATAGGGTTGGGATGTAATGGTCGTGTGGGCCGGTGGGTGGCAGGCCTTGTGGTTTGTCGAAAAGGGTGGCGTATTGTTGTAAGATGTTGGCCCGAACTGGATCTTGATCTCTAGATGAGCGTGATAAACTTGAATAACAATAACTTGTAATAACCGAATGAATGTATACAATCGAATTTAGAGTAGTAAGTAAGTGATTACAAATGAAATTACATGACCCTATTTATAGTTTTCTACGGGTACGAGTGAATGGTTGCGTCTCTTCGTGAAAGGACACGTCTCTTGGATGTATGGTTGTGATTGAATCTTGAAGAGGTGTGATGATCCTTGTCCGTTCAATCCAACAGTCGCGTCTTCTCCTTTGTTGCCTTGTACCGATTCGGAATAGGTGTGTGTGTGGAGACACACCTTTTCGATTATGATGGTAGTTACCATCTTTAACTTTGTCAACTTTGGTCCTTGAACTTCATAACCGCTAAGTAACATATATTCTAACTATCTAACTATGTACGGGATGTTAAGAGATTAACCGGTTTCATTCACCCCCTTAATCTCGAACATCCATAAGTTGCTTTAAGTCTTGAATTCCGAGCAGTTCCCTCATTGTAGCAAACTTGATTCTTGCTAGTGCCTTTGTTAGTATATCTGCTCGTTGTAGTTCTCCACTTATGTGTTCCACAGTGATATCTTCGTTTTCCACACATTCTCTTATGAAGTGATAGCGTGTGTCAATGTGCTTGCTTCTTCCATGAAAGACTGGATTTCTCATGAGTGCTATTGCTGAAACATTATCTACTCTGAGTGTTATCTTCTCTTCTTTCCAGCCTGTGATTTCACTTAACAATCGTTTAAGCCATAGTGCTTGACATGCTGCTGCAGTGGCTGCCATGAATTCTGATTCGCATGATGATAGTGCCACTGTCTGTTGCTTCTGTGTACACCAGGTTATAGGTGACTCTCCGAAGTAGAATACCAGACCAGTTGTTCCTTTTCCTTTGTCTGTATTAACTCCAAAACTACTGTCACTATAACCTGTGATCTTGCATCCTCCTTGTCTTTTGTAGATGATTCCATGCTCTTTAGTTCCTTTGATGTAACGTAGTATTTGCTTTACTGCTTTCAGGTGTTGTTCCTTCGGTTCTTGCATGAATCTACTAAGTAGACTGACTGGGTAACATAGATCTGGTCTTGTATGCAATAAGTACCTGAGAAAACCTATCAGGCTTCTGTAATGTGTTGCATCTACTAGATCTCCTTGTTCAGTCTTTGTTAATTGAGTTCCTGGAGTCATGGGAGTCTTTGTGTCGTTGCAGAATAACATATCGGCGTCTTTGAGTATCTTGTTGATATATCCTGTCTGCTTGATGCCTATTTCACCCCCTGTTTGAATTACTTCTATTCCCAGATAATATGCTAGCAATCCTAGATCGCTCATATCAAATTTGTTCTTCATCTGAGATTTGAAAATATCTATCTCCTTCTTTGACGTTCCAGTGACTATCAAGTCATCAACATAGACTCCAACTATTAGTGTAGAGGCTTCACTTGTCCTTGTATAGATTGCGTTCTCTAAAGTACACTTCTTGAAGTTAAGTGACTTTAGGGTTTGATCTAACTTCGTATTCCAAGCTCTTGGTGCTTGTCTTAATCCATACAGTGCTTTTGATAGTCTGTAAACCTTACCTTCATTTCCTGGTTTTACAAATCCTTCTGGTTGTGATACATAGACTTCCTCCTTGAGGTCTCCGTGTAAGAATGCAGATTTCACATCTAAATGATGTACCTCCCAACCTTGATATGCTGCTAAAGCCAACATTAGTCGTACTGTTTCCATACGTGCTACTGGTGCAAAGACTTCGTCAAAGTCTATTCCGTGTTGCTGAACATATCCTTTTGCAACTAGCCTTGCTTTGTGTCTGACAATGTTTCCGCTTGCATCTTTCATAGTCTTGAATACCCACTTTAAACCTATTGCTTTGTGACCACTTGGTAATTCTGTCAATTTCCAAGTGTTATTCTTATTTATTGAGTCTAACTCAGCCTTCATTGCTTCAATCCATTTTCTGTCACTAGATGCTTCCTTGTAATTCCTTGGTTCTTCTTCAGCGAGTAATAATTCATGTGGATCTAGTTGAATTTCTTCTGTTTCTTCATACAGGTCTTCGAGACTTTTTAGTCTTATTGGAGTGTCGCTAATACTTTCTGTTGTACTTTTAGAGGTAGATGGACCTCCACTTGATAAACTGCTTGAGCTTCCTGCTGAGTTCTGATTGTTTGAATGTGCTGGCGGGGTTACATAGGAGTCTGGTTCTTCTGTCTGATCTACTCCTGAATCATCATGTTGTAGCCCGCTACTGCCTGGACTACTTGGTTCATTTTCTTCTAATTCTGGTGGTATGTCATCTTCTTGAATGACAAAGTTTGTCCATTCGGGATTCCCTGAATCTACCGTTTCCATATAACTATTCCAGTTCCATGGTTGACCTTCCATGAACTTTACATCTCTACTGACACATATCTTGTTCTTTGCTGGATCATATAATCTATACGCTTTTGATCCTTCTTCCATTCCAAGATAAACCATAGGTGCACTTCTATCATCTAACTTCTTTTGTTGAAGTGGTAGTACCTTAGCGTAAGCAGTGCAGCCGAAAACCTTCAAGTGTTCCAGATTTGGCTTTCTTCCTTTCAATGCTTCATATGGTGTCTTGTTCACCAGGGCTTTTGTCGGAACCCTGTTTAGTACATATATCGTGTGTCGTATTGCTTCACCCCAAAAGTTCTGTGGCATGTTCATTGCCTTTAGCATACTGCGAGTAGTGGATAACATCGTCCTGTTTCGTCTTTCTACTACTCCATTTTGCTGTGGGGAATATGGTGCTGTAAGCTGTCTTGCTATGCCGTTGGTTTTGCAATACTTGTTGAATTCAGCCGATGTGAATTCACCTCCTCTATCTGTCCTTAGCATTTTTAACTTGGTCTGCGCTTCCTTTTCCACCTTTTCTTTGAACTCCTTAAATGTTTCGAATGCTTGATCCTTGGAAGTTAGTAATATGCCCACATGTAGCGAGTATAGTCGTCTACAAGTAAGAATATATACCTCTTCCCAACATGTGTTGGTGGAGTTATAGGACCACACAAATCTCCATAGACTAAGTCCAGAGGTTTTAAAGATCTGAACTTTGCCTGATTTGGAAATGGTGCCCTGCTATGTTTTCCTAATAAGCATGCGTCACAGACTTGACTAGCATGACTTATTTGGGGAACTCCATGTACCAAGTTCTTACGAGTCATTTCTTTGATAGCATCGAAGTGTAAATGGCCTAACCTTGCGTGCCATAACCATGCTATGTCTTCGGTCTTTGATAGTAAGCAGATTGGTTTTCCAGTCTTCAGTTTGACTTTGTACAACCTGTTCTTCAATCTCTTGACTCGCATTAGTAGCTTTCTATTTCTATCTCGGATAGTAAGTAGATCTCCGTCCATAACCACTTTGCAACCGATTTCTGTAAGTTGTCCGAGGCTCAATATATTGCTCTTCAGACTTGGAATGTAGTATACTTGTGAAACAATCTTTTGTTCTTGGTTCAGACATTCCAGTAGTATTGAACCTTTGCCTTTAATTTCTACGTGTGACCCATCACCGAATCGTACTTGTCCTGTCACCATTTCATCTAATTCCTTGAAGTGACTTCGCACTCCTGTCATGTGGTTGCTAGCCCCGTTGTCTAAGTACCATAAATTTTCATCATCTGAGGCGTAACTTAATGGTTTTATACGTTCCTCGTTTAGCAGAGCCCTTTCTTGAACATTTTCTTCTTGTATTGCCATTAGCAATACGGGTGCTTCGTCTTCCTCGACGAGGTTTGAATGTTCTTGTACTTCATCTTTCTCAGGACAGTCCTTCTTGAAGTGTCCAAACTTCTGACACTTAAAACATTGGATCTTGCTTAGGTCGGTTCTTGCAAACTTCCTCCAGTTTCTAGAATTTCCGTTTCTAGGTCTAGATGTGGAACCTTCGTTTCTGGGACTTTGCCTATTTCCGTTGTTTCGCCAATTTCCACGCGTTTGATTAAATCTACCACGACCGCGGTTTCCAGATTGCCTTCCTCTGGTGTTATCATTATGTGTGAACATAAGCCTATCTTGGCTTTCTCCTTGATTTCCTTTCTTTAACTTGAGTCGTTTTTCATACGTCTTTAACCTTCCGACTGCTTCTTCTAGCGTCATAGTTTCTAGATCGGAGTATTGCTCCATGGAGGCAAAGATTTGAGTAAACTTATCCGGTACGCCATTTAGGAGTTTGCGTACTAGAGTCGGTTGACTCAATGTCGTTCCTACTTCAGTTGCCCGGGTAACGATACTATTAATTTTTGCGGTAAACGAATCAATAGTGTCGTCATCCTTCATTTGCAACAATTCAAATTCTGACAATAGCGTGTGCATACGCGCCTTTTGTACCCGATCAACACCAACGTGTCTAACCTTTAGATTATCCCAAATCTCTTTTGCAGTTTTACAACTCGCAACTTGCAATACAACGTCTTCTGGTATTGCTTGAAACAGATATGCAATTGCAGACTTATCTTTCTTGGTGTCTACCGTTGCATTTTCTGCTGGTTCAATCGTTTCCCACAAACCATTCGCTTCAAGAATCGTCTTGATACGAATAGCCCAAACCGTATAGTTTGTTGGTTTCAGAATCGGACACTGAAACTGGGAAAGAGAATTTCCATCTTTCTGTATTATTATCGGACTTTGTCCGGATGATCCTGCCATATCTTCCTGCCGAATAATCTTCACTTCTAATAAACTTTCTTTTGGTTTCAATAGATCTCAATAACCCCGATTCCCCGAATCGTGTTATAATCAAACAACCGAAATCAAACTAATTCGCACTAAAAACCCCGGAATAAAAAACGAACCCTAGATTCCTAACCCTTCGGTTCAACCGATTGCACTAGAACCGAAAATAAAAAA
This sequence comes from Helianthus annuus, assembly GCF_002127325.2. Classification (NCBI taxonomy): domain Eukaryota; kingdom Viridiplantae; phylum Streptophyta; class Magnoliopsida; order Asterales; family Asteraceae; genus Helianthus; species Helianthus annuus. The sequence continues at coordinate 105,549,600 of NC_035434.2, read as the reverse complement.
AAATCTGAAATGAACTTTTGCGAATTAAAACGAAAAATGAAACCTGATCGCGAATTCCCTGCGATGCCTTGCGATTCCCACGCTTAGAGCCTGATGCTCTGATACCAATTTGTTGGCCCGAACTGGATCTTGATCTCTAAATGAGCGTGATAAACTTGAATAACAATAACTTGTAATAACCGAATGAATGTATACAATCGAATTTAGAGTAGTAAGTGAGTGATTACAAATGAAATTACATGACCCTATTTATAGTTTTCTACGGGTACGAGTGAATGGTTGCGTCTCTTCGTGAAAGGACACGTCTCTTGGATGTATGCTTGTGATTGAATCTTGAAGAGGTGTGATGATCCTTGTCCGTTCAATCCAACAGTCGCGTCTTCTCCTTTGTTGCCTTGTACCGATTCGGAATAGGTGTGTGTGTGGAGACACACCTTTTCGATTATGATGGTAGTTACCATCTTTAACTTTGTCAACTTTAGTCCTTGAACTTCATAACCGCTAAGTAACATATATTCTAACTATCTAACTATGTACGGGATGTTAAGAGATTAACCGGTTTCATAAGAGAGATTGAATAGTGGGGTCAGGATGTTTTAGTGGTGTGGGTGTGGGTGTAGTGGATGGTTGGTGGTGAAATACCATAGTGTGTAGTGAGGCAATGGCATCATGAAGTAACAGTGAAGATAAAGAGCTTGGGGATACCATGGTGTTGAAAGACTCACCAAGAGAACCGAGCCATTCCATACCTAGAACGACGTCAGCACCCTCAATGGGAACAACGTAGAACGGGATGTCAAAGGTTTGTTATTGATTATTAATGGAGTGGGGGGAAGGTACCCTTTACACTCAATATTTTGGCCATTACCCACCATGACAGAGAATGCATGGATTGGTTTAGTGGGCAGTTGCAAAAGGGAAGCAATGCGTGGTTGTAATATGTTATAAGTGCTACTGGAGGCTACTAAGACGGTGACGGTGTGACCATTCAGGGAGCCGGTCACCCGGAGGGTACGAGGCGTTAATATACCAAAAAAATGCCGTTGGAGACAAGGCTAAGAATTCTGGTGGGTGTTGTGGAGGTGGGCTGGTGCCGGACATGGTGATCGGGGCATGGGTGTGGTTATCAAAGGACTCGTTGTTGTCTAGGATAATTAAGAACTGAGGAGGGTTGCATTTGTGACCCGTATAATAACGTTCCGGACACCGAAAACAAAGGCCTTCGGCTCGGCGTTTTTGTAGACATCCGGGTGATAAACGGGTTAATGGAAGGCGTCGGTTGGGTGATGTGGTCGATGGTTTTGTGGTAGTTGTGGATGGAAGTAGTGGAGGGTTCGTAACGGTAGTGGGCATGGTCCAACTGGTTGTTGGTGGTGTGGAAAATGATCGTGGTGGATATGATGGTTTGGTAGTGACTTGGATGGTTAGTTTATCTTCCATGAGTCGTGCGAGACCAATGGTCTGATGGAGGGTAACGGGTTTGTGAAGGGCAAATTCGGATTGATAGGCTGGAACAGTAGTTGTTTAGCGTAATTTAAAGAGACTTGCCTGATGGCTTTCATATTCCGAAGGACCAAAACGAAGTTCGAGCGCCCGTTTGAAGGTAGGCCACGTGCCCAATAAGTTACTATTACAGTAGAAACTCGATAAATTAATACTCGATTATTTAATAAACTCTCTAAGATAATATTTTTTACCGGTCCCGACTCGGGGATAGGGTGCTAAATTAATAATTCGCTAAAATTATAAGATAATACATTTTTGATAATTTATTTAGACCCCATATAAAATATAAATTAATAATTCCTTATTAATTTTTGCTGGATTTGGAACCCCTAATTCATAACCCTCCAAAAGGTGTTCAATAATTAAGTGGAAGCTTGAAAGGTGTTTGTAAACTAAGTATTCTACTATAAATTAATAAAATATTAATTAATATATAAATTAATAATTATTAATTTATCGATTAATTAATAACTCTTTTAATTAATAAATTTTGATGGTCCCAAGTGTATTATTTTATAGAGTTTCTATTGTAGCAAGGTGTTTGTACCAGCTTATTGCTTCTCCAGTGAAATAAAACCCGGCTAAGGTGATACGTTGTTCTTGGGGAATCGCATAAAATGTGAAATAATTGTCCGCTTGGAAAATCCAGTCAAGCGGATTAGTGTCGTCGAAGGTGGGGATGTGGATTTTTGGGGTACCGTGGTGAGTGTTTGCGGGTAAGGGTGCAAATTAGTTGACATTGGAGGGGCCTGGTTTAACTTTGGCGTCGATGATTAAGGTTTGCAGGTTGTGAAATTGAGCGGTGGTCTGGGCGGTGGACAGAGCAGCATGCTCGTCGTTCTTGGTGAGCAAACAATCAAGACGATCCAGCATTGTTTGCATTGGGTCGTCGGAAGTCTGGTTATCCTTGCGTGGAGGCATGACGAGGGCTAATGAAAGCACCAATTGTTGTGACCCGTTAGTGGGTGAGAGTGAGACTCACAGAATGTAGAAGAAGAAAGGAAAACTCGATCTGGAACAATTTTTTCATATTTTTCATAAACAAAATAACAACTGATCATCACCTCCACGATCATCATGGGATCATGCACATAACTAATAGGAAACTTGCAAACAGAAAGGAAAACATGCACTAAATAAAAGGAATTCAGTTCTTGACTTCTTATCCACTTCAAACTTCGAATCTTGAAAGTACGTAGGTTTCTTGATCACTCGTTTGGGCCGGCCCATTGCTCCAATTGCATCAGCTGGATTACCAAGCTGGGCTCCTGATTTTGGGTTCTCGCATGGGCCTGCATCATGATTCACATCAATGAGCAGCAGCAGCCACCGGCACAGAAGCGACCGTTCTTAGTAGCAGCTAGGTAACAAATCAATTTATTTTTATTAATTTGCTTATTGACAGTTAAATTGGTTGTTTTACAAAAGCAGTGTTCAATTTGATTATATATCAAGTTGGTGTTCACTGTTGTGATAGATTTTGTGGTGAGTAAGTTGATTTATCAAGAATTTGTTGTTTATATAGATTTTAATTGCTGATTATTAGTTGAGGATCATTTGGGTTAAATTTTGTATAGCATACTGAGATTAGTAATCATGTGTTTCTTTTAAAGTTATCTTTGTATCCTAAATACTAGATTATGTTTTGTCTCTCTTTATAAATGGATTTTTGATACAGTTACTTTTCGTGTAGTTAAGGGATCAAGGGCTAATCTAACTAGGAAGGGTGGTTATTGCTGGAACAGTTGGGTTCCTAAAAAAGTGGGAGTGGTGGCGTGGAGGGCGTTGATGGAAGGTTGTCTTCTTTCGCTGCATTGAAACAAAGAAATCTGCACGTTCAGTCAGATTGATACGTCTTTTTTGGCGAGTTCCAAGAGTTGGCTCAACATATGGTTCACGCAGGTGGGGTAAATGTAAAATCCAAGATATATTTGCTGCAGATTTGGGAGATCTTTTGGGGCTATCTAGCTTTGTTTTTAGGTTCAAAGAAGAACCAAAAAGTCCTTCATGGTATCATCTTGGTCGTTCTAGGAGCTTGTGGCGACTTCACAATAACAAAGCAATCAATCAAGGCACCGTATGCATGAGCAAAGTAGTTGAAGTGGTGAAGGTAACAAGCTATCTCTGGATTCGAAACCCACCACACTTACGTGGGAACAGTGGCGTAGCTTTAATTTGAGTGTCTTTGGTTGAGTCTGTTTGGTATTTTGTTTTTTATTGGGGTGGATTCATAGTGGTGGAAGCTCTGGTAGTCATGTTGTTTTGGTGTTGTAATTTGGCTAGCCGCTTACTCGCCTTGTCTATAATAAAAGTTTCTTTGTTGGACGTTCAAAAAGAAGATAAGACAACTTGCTATTTTTTTTTTTTTAAAGTTTCTTTAGTGGACATTCAAAAAAAAATAAGACAACTTGCTAATTTTTATTTTTTTTTAAACTTCATTCTTTTCTTTCTTCGTAATGGAGGGCTCAGGAGAGCTTTTAAGTGGCCTACATTTCCATGCCGATTTGGTTGCCAAATTTGAATTTCGGATGTTGTCTAACAAAGCAATAGTACTAGAGTGACCTGCATTTCCACGACAAATTTGGATTTTGAATGCTGCATAATAAAGAAAATCGCAGTCTTTTACGTATAACGATCCTACGTTTGGTCGGTCAATAAATAAACGTGTTTTTGGTTACGTCTTATTTTGTAAGCCCCTCGCCGCAACGCGGGAGTTAAATCTGGTTAATATTCAATTTATAAGTCATATAATTCTTTATACATAAAAAACCTTGTTAATTAAATTTGATTGTTAATGAATAATTGGGCATTGACCGCAAAAGTTTGGATTAAGAACTAACCAAATTCCACTATCCCTTTAATATACAAAAAGTAGGTTAGAGACCCGTGAACTTCACGGTTGAACATAACATAGAATGAAAAAAATAATATGAAATAACTATATTGAACTATTACCTTAGTCTTCAACCGGTTCTTTCTTGGGTAGAATTAGCTCAGTACCATTTAGAAGACGATAGACGGGGAAATAGACCGCATCCAAGTGTATATCATGGACAACTTGATTCCTACAAAGAAGTATCATGTCCCCATTTTTGTCTTCTTGAGTTTCCACGAATGACTTTCACTCACACAAATCATAACTAAGCCCTTGTGGATTTTGTTACCAAAATTGTTTCATATGAACTGAAAAGTTAAAAAAATTATGTGAAGAAATGAACAAAAGTAACAAGTGAAATATAGGAAAAAGTGTAGTCCGGTCCAACAAACCAAATTATGTCGGCCAGCAAGCAACCTATGGCTGGCAGACCATTCATGGTATATCCTCGTTTTCTAATGAGGGTACTCACAAGTTAGCTGGACTTTGGAGGTGTTCCTGTAGGGTTCCCCAGGGTGAGATGGTGCTTCAACAAAACATGAACCTCAACATGCTCATACCTACTAACCAGAACTTTGGCCTGGTGACTGCCCTATGGTTGTTCTTGGAGATCATCTATGGAGAAAGGATGGACCTTGATTATGTCATTTTAGTTTAAATTTTTTTTTTGTTTTGTTTGTTTATTGTTATGCTTTTTTTTGTATGTTAATATATCATGTTTCTAAAAGTTGTTTTGTTTTTTGGTTCATTGATTGGGGGGAGGGGGGGGAAGCAAAAACAAAAATGGGTAAAGACATATGATAAAGGAAAGTAGTTAAATACCACAAAAACAACATATGATCATCAGAAACAAAACATTTGTCACAAAACTTTAAATTTCTGATAACATAAAGTTGAAATCTTGTAAAATCTGGTAATATAACTTCAAAATTCTGATAAATTTTTCTGAACTGTTGAACTTCAAAAGGAATAAAAATGATAAAATGAATACAAAAACAGAGTGAAAAGTTTTAGAAAACATCAACACACTTGATCATTTAAAAAAAAATTCCTTGAAGAAAGAACAAGAAACTTGGATGCTACCAGAAAATCATATGTAAGTTGGTCTACTAACCTTTGCTCATTCCCTCTCCTCTCTCAAAAAAAAAATGGTGCACTGGAATATCCTTTACTCAATCAGAAGAAAAACTTCTAAATCTGTTGAAAGAAGTTCACAAGTCAAGAGGGAACTTCAACTAAGGAATTCTGTTGAATTCTGTCAGAATCTGTTGACTTCTGTTGACAAGTCAACAGAATTCAGTACAAGAGAAAATGAAAATGATCAACAGATTTCGAGTTCTATTTCTGATGACATCATCAGAATTGAATTTTGACTTTGAAAAATGGGGAATAATATAAAGACAGCTGATTGGACCATTAACAAAAATGGGTCCCACAAGAATGGAAAGGTGTCATGTGACCGGTAGTGTTCTCCTATCAAAATTCAATTCCAAACAAATAGAATGATTGAAGAAAATACAAGTTGAGAAGGCATAACCACGATTACACGATTCATTCTCATTAAATACCTTGATACCCACGATCCAATGGTTACTTTCTGAACCACATTTCACATCACACGATCTAACAGTATTAAAGGTAATTAATGATCTTTTAACCGCTATTACAAGCCACGTTCCATGTCCCCTCAACTCCTATAACCACTCATCTCTGCTAAAAACCCTCACTATAAAATCCAACCTTAGCAGAAATTCACAAATCACTCACCTTCTTCCTCACAAAAAAAAAAAAAAAAAAAAAACCCTTAAACCTCGAAACTCTCTATCTTTTTTTCAAAAGCCAAAATTCCCAAACCTCAAACCCTAACTCACAAAATTAAGCAATGGTAGAAGTAAATCTCAACATTCCAATCCTTCAACATGATGTACCATTCATTGAAGATGGAGAATTTTACCAATGAAAGAGAATAACTTGTTGATGAATACAGAGCATTGAGAATACGATGAAAGACGTCAACTTCTGATAGAATTTCTCTTAAGCCGTCCAATCTCAAGAACACTAATTAAAGGAAGAGAAGTACCTGAAAGATTGTTGCAACAATTTATTCACACTTTCAGTGAAGATGGGGAGAATCAAGTCTCTGCTCATGTTTGGGGAAATGTCTCAGTGACATTAACTCCTGCAAAGGTAAGAGAGTGGCTTGAACTTCCAATTTTTGACAACTACATTGAAGCACAAAGAAAAGAATATTTGATAAGCTTTCTTATTGAGCTTGGATACAAAAACAAGAAGGTTAGCAAAATTGGAGGAGTCAGAAGAAATGAAATGCCAGCATTCTGGATAGTGATGATGGAAGTGTTGAACAAATGTCTCACATCAAAGATAGGAGGAGCTGATCAAGTGAATTAGGCAATTCTTTCAATCATGTTTGGACTCATAAATGGGTTCAAATTTGATTATGGAACAGAAATGTTTAATTTAATCAAGAGATCAATTCTTACAAAAAAATAGAAGAATCACTTCACATCTACCATATCCATGGTTCATTTCTATCCTTCATCTTTGAAACTTTTGGTGAAAGAAATGTAGAAATTCCTATTTTAGAAGATGCTTGGAGTTTAAACACGTTGAAACCTTGGAGTGCCAGTCAAGGGTGGACATCAGACAAGGATGTTCCTGAGTTACCAGAAAGTATGCTGAGTCTAATTGCATCAGACTCACCATACAGACTGAAACATAAAGAACTTCTTACCAAATCAAATACACCAATAGAAGAACCCAACAAAGAAGTCTATAACTTCTCTTCTTCAGTAGAAGAAGAAGAAGTTGAAAATTATTGGACATCAGAAACAGAACCTGCTAGTATTGACCAAATTCTGATGATAAGAAATTCACCAGAAAATAAAGAAGATTCTGAACCAGCTAGATGCCATCAAAATCCTGATGCTGGAACTCATTTTGAGTTTGAAGTTTATCAAGAAACAGAAGATCAACATTATGAAGAATCTCATGTTGCTGGAGGAACTCATGAAGAAACTAAAGTCCATCATTATGAAGAATCCCACATTGCTGAAACAACACATGAAGCCACTAAAGTTCTACACTTTGATGAATCTCAAATTGCTGGTACAAACTCTCTCTTAAACACAGTTTAATTGATACTTCTTTAAAAGGAACAAACTTAGAAGATTCAATTACTGCATCTTAGAAAGTTGAATATAGAAAAACTGTTGTTGATGAGGATGTTACTAGTGCAATTCATCTCAACTCTGAATCAGAAAATGAGGAAGAGATTGGGATCTCAACAGATGGAGATCAGGAAACTGGTCAAGGAAATATGGTTCAAGGTAATTTGTTTACCTCAACAACTTATAGAGAATCATTCACTGGTATGATTCAAGGACATAAGGAAATCCAGGATTAAAATTTGTTTTTCACTTCTGGTGGAGATGATTCTGGCATACTCAAGGTTGCACCAGATTCTGGTAAAACCAAAAGTACGCCAAATCATTTCCAAAACAGCTGCAAATGTGTTTACAGCTGGTATGTTAGAAGGAGCATATGTTGTTCCAAATGTCCCTGAACCACCCATGACACAAGAAAATTTGGAAACAGTTTTAGAAAATGTATTCAAGGCTTGCAAAAAGAGCCCTGTTGAAGAGAAGCTTGATTTATTGCTGTCAGAGATACAAGGTCAAAGAGCAGAAATGAAGACCTTATCAGAATCAGTTGAGTTCATAAAGACACAGACTGAAAGAAAAACTAAAGCACTAAAATCTCTACAAAAGCAAAAAAGAAAAGGCACCAGAAACCAGCATTCTAGCATCAGAAATTCAAAAGATTTTAACAGAAATGGAGAAAATCAAAACACAAGTTACAAATGCTGTGGAGTCAAGATAGTCAAGCAACTCAAACAAAGTCTTGGAAGAAGTCACCATTCTTAGGGCAAGCAACAACAATATCACTGATGCCCTTGAAAATTGATAAAAGAATGGGTTGCCTTGCAGGAGAAAAATAAAACTGAATTTGCAGAAGTACAGAAAAGTGTGGCCAACAACACAAATCTGGTAGGAGAAGTGCAGTCTCTCACGAAGAGAATGCATTTCAACATTGCCAGATTGGCTAACCATGATCCTAACGAAAACATGAAGGCAATTCATGTTGAACAATCTCACCAGGAACTCCCAAAGTCAACCCCACAACAATCAACTGCTACACTAATCGCTGAAGCTGGAACCACTATAATGGGTCCACCTCCTGCAGTTCCAAAAGAAGAAATGTTGAAAAGGTTAGCAACTTCCATGCCTCTAGTTGTCTCAAATTTGAATCTCAAAACTTCTTAAATTGGTCCAAAGCCAACTTCTTCTGGTGACACTGTTATAAGTACAAGAATGACTCAACAAGCAATGAAAGACTGGGAAGAAGAAGCTGACTTAAGAAAACTGCAGATTGTCAAAAGAAAAATCTCTGAAACTAAATCTGTTATGGTTCAAGAGATTGATAGGGATATTATGATATTCCCTTAATACAATCTGATGGAATTCTATTGGATTCAAGAAGATGTACTAGAAAAGCCACCAACTCCTTACAGATTGGCTATATGGGAAGAGAGGTTAGAAAGAGGTTCAAGGAGCATCCATTACACCAATGAAAATCCAATAAAAAGAATCATAAAAGAAGATGAAGAGGAGATTGGAACTGATGGTGTTAGTGGAACATATGTGCAGAACAGATACACACTTCTCAGAGAAAATGGTGTAGAAGAGAAAGTGACTGATGGAGACCTTGCTGACAAATTGCATCCTCTGGACATTATGTTCATGAAAGACTACTACGAAAAGGAAAAATGGAACACACAATTTATCAGAAGAGCTTTGACAAGCATATAAAATGCAGGAATAAAGCTATTTGAAAGAGTAGCTTTTTCTGACTTTGATCTATGCATAAATTATGACTATGTACATAACAAGAAGGTCTATCTCACTGCACCAGACACAACCATTCCCTCAGAGCTGATAGAAGAAGCAAGATCTGGAGACATCATTGAACTATAAATGATAAGAGACAGACACAACTACAGTGTAGTCTACAGAGATTTTAAGAAGAACAAGGCTCTATTCAAAAGTGTTGATATCTGCAAATACTCCAATCAGACACTAAGGTTTATCATGAAGTGCATGAACAAGAGGCAGGAACAGCTTCAGAAGATAGGAATGAACAAAGAAAAGCAAAGGCAGGAGATTGAACAAATGAATGAAGAATGGATACAAGCAAGAAGCTGGTACAAGGATATATATATGACATCTGCAATAAATACATCTCTTACAAAAAGAAATTGAAGTCTGGAGATGTAGTCAAACGGGCAAAGTTGTTTTGAAAAACATGTCTTTTGATTTTATGTTATCATGTAATTTGTTTTCAAAATAGAAGTAACTTGCTTGATTTACAAATTCTGTTTCCATTGTTTGTGAATTTTTTTTTCATGAGATAGTTTATTTTTCTTACAATACTTAGGGGGAAATTGTTAGAAAACTTGAAACATAAGTATTGAAGAAAAAAAGATGATCATCCTGATCATAAGATGAAGATACAGTCAGGAGTATTACTAAAAAGGTGCCTACATGATATCTTGACGAGAAGAAAAAAAGATACATCTTCAACTAAGAATTAGGAGAAGATCAAAACAAAGAAGACAATCAGATAGAACCTTTCTGATGAAGTCTGATGATAAATTTGGTATTTATCATCAGAATCTAGTACAGTGTGATTACCAGAAATCTGATGATCAAGTTCATCAGAATTCTTGTAAGTAGTCACCAGAAATTCTGGTAGACCCACTTTTCTTCGAGATAAGGCCTGACACAAACCCAAAAAGGAGGAAGTTGGCAATAACCAATTCAATGAATATGCCAAGAAGTCTCTTTTGTGCAGAGCAAGTAGTGAAAAAACAATTGTTTTTTCAGATCTGAACTCTCTATAAATAGAGATGTCAAACCAGGAAAGATAAATGAGTTGTGCTTTAGCATTTAATACACTCACTACAAACTCCATTTTGCCCTTCACTTAGAATTCTTTGAGTATTCGTTTTGTAATATCCAATAACTTTGTCTTTGCAAAGTCATCTAATACACTTGAAAAATTCTATATCTTGTTTCTTGAAAGTCTGGTTTCTAGTTCTGCACACTATTTTCATATTTGTTGAAATCATTTGCCATATTAAGTTTGGGTATCTCTATCAGGGATCAACATGATTAAAACAATGCCTAATATTATCACAACAAGTTGTATTAAGATGAACTACTTCTGACTATTTTTATTTTGTCTACAGAATGGTGTCATTCTAAGGCGGTTTCCAAAGCCATAGATGGTTCTATTGTTGTTGACAAAAACTGTGTGGAGCTAGAGCTGCTGCTGATACAAAAGTCATGACAGGTACTCATCTGGTCACATAATCATCTAGACAAAGGGTAATTTCTTAGGTAAGAAGTGTTTACATAAAAATAGGCATTTTGTATGGATAAAGTGCATATTCTTAATCTATAAACCTCTAACTCTTTTTTTCCTAAAAATCATAGAATCATTTTAGATAGTATCAACTTTGTAATCATACTTGATACTTGACATACTGATTGTTTATATATTAACATAAAAATGGACAAAAAGTGTGTCGGCCAACCCGAGCCGACCTATTTCAATCCATAGTCCATAATCACAGGATTCATAGAACCCCCCACGTATCACAAACCAAATCGCCCGTACCGGAATCGGGTACAGAATCGAACCGAACGCTACGAGTTCGCGACCCAGATCGGAAAAATTGGTCGTACCCGATTGTCACTAAATTTGTTGCAAATCATATGAAAAAGTGTTTTCGCGTGAGTAATTTGGCGTTCCAGAACGCTATGATACTCGCCCCGAAAACAAAAAGGCTGACTCAGACAAGTAATTAGACTTGTGGAACGCGAATTAAATTATGACTCTTCGATTACGTTGCTACATACTCTTCTTTCCCACAGTTTTTAATGGCACCAATTAACACATTGGTATGTATAAATATCTATTATAAAATGTGTTATCTTAAATTGGATTTTTTTGAGAAAAAAATATTATAAATTGTTTTGTATATGATACGGCGGACTAAGTATATGGTACACAGTACCGAGTACCGAATTGGCGTTCTGCATGAACCTACCCCCCCTCGTACTGAATTTTAGAAATGCACGAACCGCATACCCGTTTTCATTCCGCGTACCTGAGCGAACCGCGATCCATACAAAAAAAACCAGTTTTTGACCAATTATATCTCCTGCCCATCACCAGCCCACCTCATTATAAATGTATAATCATTTAAATTACATCTGCATTTAATTGTAAGTTTATCTAGAAATAATGAAGCTATATATTGTTTTGTGTTTTTTTAAAGGAGTTTTGTTGTACCTGAAGACGCACTCATGGTGCAAAGGGTGTGAGCCTTGGCCTGGATGAAAAACGCTAAAACTGACATGTATCTAAGCCTTGTCAATTTTAAGGTTCGGGTTTTAAAAGTATCTTAACACATTACTCTCCCATCGTATTTACAATTGCATTGTGTAATGCAGAAATGGGATCACTTTCAGAATTTTAACCTAATATGCGTAATTGTACACAACCTAGACCAGCTAATTAAAATTTTAGTAAGTTGCACAGTCCATTTATCATACACATTATAGTATGTTGTATGATAGGTATTTCTATTGATATGATTGTGTGTTGAACTTTAATGTTTTTCATTTTAGAATTTCCAAATGATTTGACAAAATAAATTGTGGATAAATTCATTAAAGTGGTGGTTTAGTCTTGAAAGTTTTGTTAATGATATGTTAATATCTGATAATTTGGCTTTTTTGGTGAAAATAAGTGAATATGCCATGCTAATTTGTTTTCAGAGTATTATTGTAATGTTATTGTTTTTGTAGTCATAACATGGACTAAAAAGTATGTATGGGTCAAACCGAACCAGTCTTGCAATTTTCAACTCTGCACATAACAATAAATTCTTTCAACCGATAACCCATTTTGATATGTTCCTAACCCGCCCAACCCAATCATCTTGCTACTCTAAAATTTTTATATTTTATGTCTAATGCACACAGAGTCATGAACATGTATAAGGGTTTGTTTTGACTTTTACCACATGTCAAAGTCTCTATGGTGTGGTTGAAAGTCCTGCATATGTTGCACAGTCTACTTCCTCTGAAGTTCTTCAGAAAAAGAAAAAAAAAACTCGAGATATGGAGTGCGGGTGTGTCCTCCATGCGCATTTGGTTGGTCTACTTCCATTTGGAGGTGATTTTGTAAATAGTGTATTTGAGGCTGTCAAAAACGAGTTGAAACTCAAGACACCACTCCACATCCAAGCACACTGATGTTGCCTCCTACAACCCCCAATCCAATCCAAAACCGAACCTAGTAAAGAAGTTGCAAGTCGACTCACCAGGTAGAAATAAAAACAATATACGTTATTCATAACAAACATCAAAATACTAATCCACCCTCATTCTTTGCAGACTTAACCAAACTGGTCAACTAAATATGGTTATATGAATTTTTTTTTGTAAAAATCTATACTTTTTTTTATTTTTTGCTCTTTAGCTTTGGTGTTTTAGTTTGTTAGGGATGGTCTCTTTCTTTATATCTCACATGAAAAGAAAATTAGAAAAACATATGAGATTTACGTGGTCTGGTCTAAACTGGCATATGTCCACGGGCCATACTACCGAGTTAATTTTTTTTATCTGATCTAGTAAAGATTACAATAACGTAGAGGTTTTATTTATAGGAAAAACAATGATTGCCCTAAAACCAAAATTTGGTGCCAAAGAAAACACCAAAAAATAAGTTGGCTGGGATTTTGCTAACTTGCCAAAATTATTCAACGACAGCACAGAAGCTGTCGATCCATTAGCCACCTTATTTGACCCATTATCTGACTTGCCCATTTGCCACCGCGTTGTAAGTTGTCGCTACTGTCGCATCGCGCGAGTATTCTAGCAATTATTAATATATTGTTCGCCGCTCGTGAACTATCATTTTGGACAAAAATAACCGTTTTTGAGATGATCTGGGCCGTATAAACTCGGCAATTAATTCTGAGGATAAATCATAGCCAGAATAACCCAAAAAATATGGCAGTTTTTTTTAGGTGCAACAGTTTAGCGGTTCCTCTATTTTCTTCATTTTTCTCGCTAACCTCTTCCACGTCTAGACATTAACTGATTATACGCTCCTCTTACCACCTAGATAAGATGCAAACACAGTTGTTCAATTGTGTTTTTTTCTTCCACCTCCATCATCGTTCAGTGGCGTTTTTAATGTTCTTCTCTAACCCTCATCATCAGGGATTCTTCTTGACTACCATGGCATAAGGTAATTCCATCTTCAATTGTGTTTTTTGATTCTTGCTACTTCAACCGACGTTTCTAGGTTATCAATTTGTTTTATCACTTTCGTGAATGATCTCATCATGGATTCTACCATGATTGGGCCAATAACCACCGTTGTCTCCACACCTCATGTGACACCTGTGCCTCTGCGACCATCAAACAAATACCAAATCAATGAAATATTGTGTTTCATACTTGGGATTTGTATAAATATGTGTATCATGTGCATATATCAATTCATGTTTGATTTCGAGCTTTAAATCGCTTTCTGGAAGGTTATACGCGAACTGATGCGTAAGTATAACCAGTTTAATGCAACAAACACTTCGGAACAGTGACATAGGCTTAACATACCTTAAATAACCTTTACATAACTTAGAAATAAGTTTTGGAGGGTTTCGCATGCCGAAATCAAGTTTATTCGATCACAGGGATTAATTTGGACAAACTGCGAAAGTATGCTGATTCATAATGTGATGAACATTCCGGAACTTTATCATAAGTTAAATATGCCCTAAATATCCATTACATAGCTTAGAAATAGGCTTTGAGGTGTTTGGTGCGCAAAAATAAACTTTCTTGATCAATAGGGACTAAAAGCGTCAAAAAGTGCATAAGTTTGCATTTTCGCGCATATCTTACGTTCTGAATATATCCGAACACCCAACAATTTATGTAATCATTAAAATATTTATTTTAGTGATTGGCATGATAAAATCCCATTCGTCGCGTAATTTGGATCGTTTTTGCGTCCGTTCGTGTTTCGTCGTAATTAACCGAACAACGCGACCGTACGACCAAACGAACCGACATTCGAGATGTTTTTGAGCATATTTTAAGTTCCCTAAACTTTAACTTCATTTTAGAGCCTTGAAATAGGGTTAACGGGGTTTAAACGCATCGAAAACGGCTTAAAAGTGTTGCAGGGACCATTTCTGCCATTTTGGCAAACTTTCTTGAACTGGGCATGTGGTCACGCCACCACTATCTGGGTTGGCTGTGGCGGCACGCCACCACCCTATCTGGGCAGAATATCAAGTTTCAGCAATGGCAGGTCTATTTTCAGCAACTGAATGGAAGTTTAGGGTCTATTTTGTAACATTTGCAATACCGTTTGATGGTTTTGGGACATCCCTAGTATTCAAAAACCATGTGCTCACATGGAGGGTCAAGATCGAAGCACGTTTTGCGATGAACGATCCTAACGGTTGTGGGTTTTCTATAAATACCCATCACCTTCATTCCTCATTCCTCACAAATCTGATTGAATTACTCTAAGTTGGGGTTCAAGAACTTCATACCTGAGTAATTTAATCAAGATTTCCTTTCTTGGAACCTTTGTAAGTATTCTTTCGTGCTTTTATGTGTTTTTAAGCGTAAAAGTCAAATAGTGTTTGACTATCTGCTTTGACCAGTCTTTGGTCAACACAAAGTTCGTTTGAACTTTGCAACGTGAGCGTAAACACGATTGTTATAGTCCCGAGTGACTATACCTACTGATTACCACGTTATTTAGGCTTAGCGACGAGTCATAGTTTCGGTCAAAATACGCGTTTATGCGTATTTTGCAACCAAACTATTCTTGGGTATCAAAACCGTTTGTTTTGATATCAAAATTGTTTTCAAACCTTGTTAAACATGTTTTAACATGTTTAACTTGTCACTTTTAGATTAGTGCTTGTATAGGGTCGTGAGATAAGCGGTCTAAACAACCGCTTAGACTTTCAAACCCGACCCGCTTGGTCGATCATTAGGATCCGACCAAGCATTCATTGTGGCCATAGTTGTATAGGGAATAACCTTCCGAGGTTATACCTTATGGTCACTTCGTTTAGTTAGTTGTATGATAGGTAGTTTATATGCCTTAGGAAAATGACCAAAATGCCCTTTTTATGCATAATTTCATTTTAAGCATATGTAACCTAAATTTTGACATCTAAACTGATTAGGCAACATTATTAGACATGTTAAGGCATATAATACTTGTCATAGGACTAGTTAGACGGTCCGAACGCGTTTTACGCGAACGACGCGTTAAAGTAGCGTAAGCTACCTAAACGGGTCGTAATGGGTCGTAAGCACTAGGCTAGGTTTCGATTTAGTATGTAGGCTTTGTTAAACCATGTTACATGACTTCCTACACTCATTTGGTTTACGAAACCTCATTCTATCCGATCCTCTGAGTTAGGTCCGTTATTTAACATAGTTACCTATATTAGGTGCCGTTTGATTTCCGTGATCCCTCTAGCTTTACTTGGTTGTTAGTCAAGACTTCTAAGCATCCTTAAGTGAGTACATAGTCCCCACTTTTACTGTTTTTCAACTGTTTTAGGGTGAAACACATGTGCCTACTTGTTACTTCCGTGCTTTTCATGTTTTTATATCATATGCTTGTTATGTTCATTAGTACGTATATAGTACATGATTTCATTATGTTTTGCTATGTATGTTCTCTTAGCATGCTAGCACATTGATTTTCATATTACATTTTGTTGCATATGTTCATCCAGCATATGGACACATTATTTACATTTTGAACTGTTTGAACCGTTGAAATTATTTGGTCTATGTGAACCGTTTGAATCTGATTGATTGTGTGAACCGTTTGAATCTGATTGATTATGTGAACCATTTGAAACTGTTGATTTATGTGAACCGTTTGAATCTAATTGATTGTGTGAACCGTTTGAAACTGATTGATTGTGTGAACCGTTTGAAACTGATTGATTGTGTGAACCGTTTGAAACTGTTTGAACCGTTGGGTTATGGAAGTGATTTGGTAACGGGGCGGGTGTAATGTGTTAAAGGCATGGTGGATACGCCGCTAGTACTTCCTATATATAAGTGCTTTTAACACATTATATATCGTTGCGTTATCTAGATCACCTGGGCAAGGTTATCAAAACAAAGTTATATTACAAGGTTTTTCTAACAATATAAAACATTCGAGTTTTATTTCAAAAATTATTTACAATTTGGGTTTACTTAAACAAATGTTTTGAGTTTAGATTCATCGTATCAAGGTTTTATAAAACAAATCTGTTTTGACATAATTATTTCAATTTACATTACAAACATTTTACAAAACTTGGTTTTCTAGTTATCAGTTAACAAAGGTGGTCAAGTTATGTTTACAAAACATAAACGAGCCATGAATCTGACACTCACATAAAATCCTATGTACTCGCCGACATTTTTATGCTGACGTATTTTCACATGTGTTTCAGGTACCATAGTTGGTGATATTTGTAGGATCGTTTTCGGACCCAGACGAGTCGATCAGAAGAGTTTTGCTCAGTTTGAACGGCGGAAACAGACAAACTGAGGTCAATTCAGCAACAATACACTTGAAATTGTCGATTTTATTGCAATAATGACGTTTTACATCGTGACGACACTTCGGTAGCACTTTGTTGCAAAACCGGAAGAACTGATATGTGATTTCGCTCCAAGGACCCTATTTATAGGGGTTGTGATTTCGCTTGAACAAGACTCAAGCGGAATCACTATCTTCGTTTCAAGCAGAAACTGAACTAGCTATCTGGAGCGAAATCAGACACTTGTGATTTCGCTTGAAATGTCCATATGACATTTCAAGCGGAATCTCCACTAAATCATTAACTCGTTTTTCGGCCCTGATCTAACTATTTAAATACAAGACTCGATACAAGACGAAGACTACAGACGGATGCACCAACAAACTCCCCCTCTGATGTTGACAGAGTCTTCAGTATCGAGTTTTCGCATCTTCAGTCTTTATCAGCCTTTGGGCTTCTCTTTGAAGTATCTGACACTGTAAGCATCCTCAATCTTTATCTTCTCTTTTCAGCACTAACAAACTCCTTTAAACAAATATTCTTCCCCTCGAATGTTGATCTCTTCTCTTCGAATACTGAATCTTTAATCTTGTCAGCTGCAACACTCTCAGAATCAGAACCTGACTCTTTGTCATTCAGACTCCCCCTCTCAATTAGCTGGGATCGCAGTCTGGCTTTCACAGGTTCAGAATCGTTGCCTGACTCAAATCTGCATAAACTCTACCACAAACATAAATTTTATGATATTAAACTTTAACACACTCAGAAACCACTTGTAGTAATAACAAAATGATTAACTTTTATAGACTCTGATGAACCATTTGCAGAAATATCATCTTCAAAACTTTTGATGATCACTTGTAAGATTCAAACTCTTAAACACACTCTCCCAAACCAACTGTCATCATGTTTAGCACTTGGAATTTTGAAAAACAGCTCTTCAACACCAGTTGTCGAAAATCTTTTTGAAAATTATTCAAAATTTATGCTAAAACACCCTAAAATCTTTTTGGGATTTTTGAATATAAAGAAATGCAGTAAAGAAATATTTATAGACAATCTTTTTGTGAGCTTGTGTAAGAGGATCATATCAGTTACTGAGACAAATCACCAACACCATTAAGCTTCATTTCATTTTAAGTTCTAAACAATTTACCTAGATTGTCAGTATACTGGTCCACTTATATTTTCACACAAAGTTCAACTGTTTCGAGATACGAATTAATGTCTTAAGCACTTAAACTTATTCGCGTGTCCCACTACTTGAATATACTCTCGTATCCAGATCCCAATATTCAGTCTTACAGGTGAGTATACCACAGATGATATCTGTAAAGGGGTTAGATGCGAAACCGTGAGAGCTTAGGTCAGAACTTCCGTTCAGCAGAGAGATGACGGCTCAACTTTAGGTGTGTCCCCTTTAGAGGATCTTTTCTTCAACAGCAATGATTATCAATTTTATTGTTTCATCATTTTTGCTGAGGGCAGCGCTATATTTCAAGCATTTGCAGAAAGCATTATTCGGGGACTAGGTCAGAATCTCCATTCAGCAGAAGTCCAGGAATAATACCCCAGATATCACTGAGTATAAAGACCTAGTATCTCAGAAAGAGAGACCTTTCAAACAAGATTTCAGGGGTTACCCATATATCCAAGAAATGTTACCCATGATATAAGCAAGTTTGAATTTAAGTTTATATCTCGTCATAATCTACTAAATGTGTAAAAACCTACTGACACATCCGCAGTAATTTGTTTATCACATTTTATACTTTACATTTCTTTAGCGTGTTGTGATAGTCCACGGATGTACTATCATTTCCTCATTTTTACAACAAAACTCATTTTTGCATTTTTCAATGTTTTTTAATTTTTCAAATTTTCTAATGTTTTTGGATTTTCTGAATTTTTTTTATTTTTACTCCCCTTAAAATGCAAACACAATTAAAGAAATTTGAAAACAAACTATACAGAAATATGACAACTGTTGTTTCAAGCTTCAATTCGCCATCCGCTTTGCATAAACAATCAGAACTCTCCCTTTCAACAAACTATTTTCCCATTAAGATTTCAAAACACTTAAGTTTGTTTTAATCAAAATGGTTTTTCCGGAAAATAAGTTTTGTTTTAACCATTTGTAGGTTCGGGGTTCATCATATTGCTTTTCAACCACTTGTATGAGGATTACATCAAGTTCAAATCAATGACCTTGATAAATCACTTTGTCAAACAAACCTCTGTACCAATTGTAAAACGAAATCACTTTTCGAGAATTTCTCAAGAAAGATGCCGATTCATGCTCCTCGCTTACCAACCTGGGTGCTCCGGCATGTCAGGTTTTTCTATTCAAAGAAAATATCCACCCAAGCCTGACCAGCCTTGGGTGTTACCGAGCTACCAACACTCGGTTTCTTACCTCCCATCTTCCTCTCATAGAACTCTTTAACCCCTTTGACTTTTCGGTCAATCATTTTTCCAAATATGTGTTTAACTTTGGGGTTAAAAGCCTTTTCAACATCAAAAACCTTTTTATCAGAATAAAATTGGTTTGAAATTTCAACTTTACCAATTTTCTTTTTAAAATTTTCAGCCCTAAGTGGTGGAAAATTATCATCATCCACAGTCGGAACTGATTCTTCACCATTTTCCTCAACCTGTAGCTCCTCTGATTTTGTGGAATCAGATTCATCGCCAGAAGATAGCTCCTCTAATTTTGACCTATCAGAATCATCGCTAGAACTATCAACAAACTTCTTAACAACCCATTTCTGGTTGTCAGATTTAGCTCTCTTCTTATAAAACCTGTTTGAACATTTACCAATTTCAAATTTTGAATTTTTGAATAGTTTGGTTCTATCAATTGGCAGTTCAAACTCAACCACTTTTTATTTCAGTTTAGAAACTCCCTGTTTGGTTTGAATTGCCTGTGAACAGTTCATGGCAATATGACCACTTTTTCCACACTTAAAACAGGTCCGAGTTTTCTTCTTCTGATTCACAGTCTGCATTTCTTCTTGTTTCTTCGCAAGAAATTCTTTGTTTGACTGCTTTCTGAACAACCGTTCTTTCTCTTCTTCAGAAGACGTACCTGAAACAAATGTCATTTTTGATTTAAAATCTCGAACACATTTTTCATTTTTCTGTTTTTCTGTTGGAGTAAAACCGAGATCTTTCTTTTTGAAATTACCATTATGGTTTGGTTTCTTTCGATAACCAGAACTAGAACTGTAACCCTTTTTCTTGTTTTCCTTTTGTTAAACTCTTGAGGTGTATTTTTTAGGTTTATCAATAAGATTTAAATCTTTTATTTCAGAAATATTGATTTCTGTTAGTTTGAAAACCTTTTTTATCATCTCAGTTTTGACACCTCTTGTTAGAAATTCCTCATCAGAATATAATTTGTCTGAATCATTCAAAGTATTAGCTACTTTAAATGTTTCATCATTCAAATTACATTTTGATAACAGAAATTCTTTATCATAAACTCTTTTGCCCTGTTTTTCATTTTGACCCGGAGTGCTGGACTCAGACTTTGACTCCGACTTTGACTGAGGTCATCGTTATCTGACACATGATCCACCAGTTTCTTCATCAATTGAGATTGTTGATCAGTGTCAGACGATGTAAACGTGACATCAATACTTTCAGGGAAATTGACTGAGGACTCTAACTCCCACTGTAAGTTTGTTTCCTTTTGGACTCTTTCAGAATTTGGATTTCTGGGCAAATATCTATTTTCCAGCGGGGACGGACACTTGTTGTAACTGATACCTTGTTTCTTACCAGAATTTTTCTTGTCAGTCTTCTTCTTAGTGTCATTCTTCTTCTTAGTCTTCTTTTCTTGAATCTTTTCTTCAGTTTGTTCTTCTGTCACCTCATCCTCTTTGAATACCTTCATGCCTTCAACAGTTGGATAAATCCTGTCAATGACATAAGAAGTACATGAGTAACTTTTCAACAAACGATTAACTCTTTCAGTTTCAATTCTTTGTAACTCTAGCTTTTGTTCCAAAGCTACACACTTCTCAATGTAGTTGTTCACAACTTTCTGATTTGACATGAAAGCTCCTTGAAGTATCTTCATTGTTGTTGCCTGCTCTTCACTTGATTGATTATATTGATTCATGGCCTTGTTCAGAACATCGTATGATTCCTTCAACTGGTTTATGTTGTTAATCAATTCACTGTTTTTCTTTTTTATAAACTCACAGTTTTCACAAATCACTGGAATCTTTTTAGCATTAGCTTCTTCATCAACTTTAAACTTCGGAACATCTTTCACTTTTTGCCTTATCACAGGAACATCTTCATCATCGTTGCTAACTGGTGTTTTTACCTTTTTCTTTTTCTTCTTCGTTTTCTCATCTTCACTATCACTTTCTGCCATCATCTTCAAGTGATCTCTCATCTGTTTAGCATAATACTCAGTGACATCATCATCACTATCTTCTTCAACACGAGCAACAAATGCTGTGTGAACTGGAGCTTTGTTAGGATCATAATCATCCCAATTGAAATTCTCCCAACTAAGCCCTTCGGGTAACTTTTCATCATCTTGATCAATCACACATGCTTTTGCATCAGATGGAAAATACTTATCCCAGTTGAACCCTGTTGATGGATTCTTTTCATCTTGATTTACCATAGAGGCTCTCTTTGAAGGTTCTTCAATCACAACCCTTCCATGTGTTGTTTGTGCCAGCTGCTGTGTTGGTTGTTGAGCAACTTGATGGTAGATGGCTTTCCTGTAATAATCATTGTTTTTGTTGAATGGATTTTGAGCTCCACTTGCTTCGCGATTCTTGAACACTCTCTTGAAGTGTCCTTTTTCCTTGCAACGAAAACAAGTGACTTTAGATTTGTTAAAACCAAAAGTAGAAACATTAGCCTCACGGAGATCATCTCTTCCTGTGATCTGCTTAAATTTCTCAGCTCTCATCAACACGCTTGCTAAACACCATTTTATATCCATTAGCTCCATCTCTTCAGCATCAATCTGCAACAAAACTTCCATATGATTCTAGAACAGTTCCCAACAAAGACATGTGGCTCTTTGCAATTTCTTCATTGTAATCTTGATCATTTTCTAGATTCAGCACAATATTGCATTGTAACTTTCTACCACTCTTTGTCACTGTCAAATTTGGATCAAATGAAGGATATGATGAGAAACTTGTCTTGCTGCTTGATCCTTTTGAAGAACTTTCAGATGAATTCTTGGCATTGAAAGCAGTTTCGACTTTTGGAGAAAAATTTGTTGCTTTGTCATTCAACCCTGCTTTCTAGTAAAGCCCGATGTCTTGTTCACCATCGAAATCTTTCATCCTGGAGATCTTTCTCTGTTCCATCTCCTGAGCCTCAATCTTTTCAATGAATTTGCTAAGTGTCAGATTGCTGAACCCTTTCTTGTTCCTTAGCATCATGAGATATGTGCCCCAAGTCTCGTGTAGCAACGCATCAGCTAGCTTTTCTATAAGCTCTTCATTATCTTTTTCGATGCTTAACCTCCTCATGTTGGCTAAAAGATTGCAGTATCTTTCAATAATCTGCTTTGTGCCTTCATTTTTCAACCCACGAAACAAATCAAACTCTTTCTTTAAAAGCGATTTTTTGTTCTTGACCATCTCTTGGCTTCCATGAAACTTTGATTTTAATGCTTTCCATATTAAATATGAAGTTCCAGTATGCTGTAATAACACCAAAATATCTTCCTTCACAGCTTGTTGTAATAGACTTAGCATCATTTTCTCATCTTTGTATTTCTTTCTGTTTCCAGCACTCAGATCTTTAATAGGAATAATTTCCTAATCATCATTTGTCGATCTCACATACTTCGTCTCAACACATTCCCAAGCATCTAAATAGTTTTCTTGTACCCAATTCTCAAAGCGACCTTCCCAACCCTAATACTCCTCGATGTTCATGAGTTTGGGAGGTTTTTGCATAGTTCCCGTTTCGTTTTCCAACATCGTGTTCTGTGCAAGAGTGATCGGGGTAACCGGAGTAGCGAATGCGTTATAAAATTCCTCGTCCATAATTCGGTTTTCAAGAAATTCTAAAACAGTCAGTTCAAGCGAAATAGCACACTTCAAACAACAACTGTTCAAGTGAAATCACAGATTTGAAGCTGAAACTCTTGATTCAAGCAGAATCAACTACCCTTTTCAAGTAAGATCTTGTTCAAGCGGAATCAACAATTTATTTCAAGCGAAATTAAATCTGAAGCGGAAACAACACCAATCTTGTTCAAGCGGAACTAAGTCTCGAGCGAAATTAATACTGAACAAACTCAAGCGAAATACCGGTTCTGAGCGAAATCAAAATCAAAATTCAAGCGGAATCACCATGACGTTATCATACATTCGAGCGGAATTACCAAAACTGTCACTTTTAGATCGAATTTCACCCTGAAACTTTCAAGGCTTTGTTAATACATGATTACGCGCATACTGTATAAAATTGAGCCAATTTTAACTGTGAAAAGTTGTTTAATTTGAAAAAGAACGTGTAGAAAGCAGAATTCGCAACTGAATTGGTATGAACTCTTCCTCTTGAGCTCTGATACCACTTGTAGGATCGTTTTCAGACCCAAACGAGTCGATCAGAAGAGTTTTGCTCAGTTTGAACGGCGGAAACAGACAAACTGAGGTCAATTCAGCAACAATACACATTAAACTGTCGATTTTATTGCAATAATGACGTTTTACAGCGTGACGACACTTCGGCAGCACTTCGTTGCAAAACCGGAAGAATTGATATGTGATTTCGCTCCAAGGACCCTATTTATAGGGGTTGTGATTTCGCTTGAACAAGACTCAAGCGGAATCACTATCTTCGTTTCAAGCGGAATCTGAACTAGCTATCTGGAGCGAAATCAGACACTTGTGATTTCGCTTGAAATGTCCATATGACATTTCAAGCGGAATCTCCACTAAATCATTATCTCGTTTTTCGTGCCCTGATCTAACTATTTAAATACAAGACTCGATACAAGACGAAGACTACAGACGGATGCACCAACAATATTTGATGATGATATTGATGCATGCTTACATAGGAATGGACGAGGCCTTAGTGACTTAATAACAATGAAAGTCTATTTGTTCATGTTTTGTTTCTAATTTCAATGTAATGTTATACATTTAATTTAATAAAACAGAACTTCAATCCATGTGTTATGAAACAATGATTCTGTTACAACACTCCCCGACGTTTCCGCCACGATTTGTTGTTTTACGTGGTCGGGGTGTGACAGAAAAGTTGGTATCAGAGCTCATGGTTATAGGGAATCAGGTTATTAGTAATGCTTTGACCTAGTCTATAACCTTCCTAGGACCCTAACGCGAGTTTACTTGCATTTAGTCATAAAACAATACCGTCGCCTATCTTTAGGTGACAACCCAACAAGAACACAAATTTCAAATCCGCTTTGAAAACTAATCATCTGTTCTAGGATGATTTATTATAAGGTTTTGAATCTTTAAAGTTTTCAAAATCCCGTCACAGTTTGGGTCTTATTAATGTGAACACGTGCAATCTGGAAGGGTGGGTGCCTGTATCCTGAGTTTTCTGTCTAAGGCTAGAGTATTCGTACAAATCCACATAATCGGACCAGTCACACTTACCTGGGAACTCTTGGGGTGAGTGTCCGCTTATAGGCTAAAGCATGTCTTCGCGATACATTATGAGGACGTATTTACTTTGATTCAGCATTTGTGTGTCGTTTGGTTGCGTCGTGGTTCGAACAAATGACCATCACCCATGCCTTTTGGTCGGTAATTTTAACATCCTTACCCAATGCCATCTCACTTGCTTTCTCTCTTGTTTCCCCTTTTAGAATGCCTCCACGACACGACAATCAAGTACCTAATGAAGAACTGGCAGCCATCATTACGCAGCAAATGGCTGCTGCAATCCCAAACATCATTGTTCAATGTAACCAAGCCCTCAATAACAGAGATAATGCTCCCTGTAACTTCAAGACATTCAACTCTGCCAAACCATCAAAATTTTCTGGGTCCCAAGGAGCGACTGCACTTCTGCAATGGTTCGAGAGTTTAGAGAGCACCTTCAAACATGTTCAATGTCTAAACAAGCGAAAGGCAGAGTTCGCATCTAGTGTCTTTGAGAAACGAGCTTTAACATGGTGGAATGGTGTGATGAGAGATAGGGGTGCCGAGGTAGCACTGGCTCAAACATGGGAAGAGCTTCGAGCTCTAATGATGAGGGAATTCTGTCCTCGTCATGAGATTAGGGCATTGGAAAGGGAATTCGACGATCTTAAGCAAGATAGCGGTGAGCATCGAGCCTACACGGATCGTTATGACGAGTTAAGTGTATTATGCCCAAACATGGTCACGCCTTTGGATAAGGGAATCAAAAAGTACATTGATGGCCTCTCTGACTCAGTACAAGACATTGTTACTTGTAGCAACCCCACTACAGTTAGACAGGCCATTGAGCTATCTGCTACCTTGACTGAATCTCAGATCAGGAAAGGTAAACTTTTCCGAAAGGGTGACAAGAAACCGATCGAAGAATCGAAACCAAAGGATGAACAGACTGGATCCCCCAAGAAGTCAAAAAAGCAAAAGGCTTCTCATAACTTCGTCGTGGTTGCCCACAATAATCAAGTTGTCCCCAACCAACCAGCTCAACCCCCTACTAGGAAGCCATACAATGGAACTGCACCCTTGTGCAACTAATGTAGCCTTCATCGTCATGCTAGTGTAAATTGCCGCAAATGCCAAATTTGTGGACTTATTGGTCAAACAGCAAGAGTTTGCCCGACTGTAGCTGCACCAAATCAAGATGGCAACAATCCTGCTCAAGCTCGTTTTCTACCAGGTTCTTGCTTCAACTGTGGCGAGATGGGCCATTTTCGAAGAAATTGCCCAAAGCTTGCTAATGCGAATCCAGCGCAAGGATGAGCATTTGACCGACTAGAAGACAACGTTGTTTAGAAATTAATCATGCTTTATGTATTATTTTCTTTCGTTGTCAAGGTCTATGAAACAGTTGTTGTTGTTTATAAATAAATCTTTTATTTACATTGCAATGTATTTATGTGGTTGCATGTATAAACAACATATCCCCTACAATACCGACAATCAAGGAATCGTATTCCTTGAAAAAAAAACAGACTACTCCCAAAATTCTTCCATTTATGATCTCTTGTGTTTTCCACGAAAATCCTAAGTACTCGTTTCTTCCAAGGAAACGAAGTACAAGGCGTAAGTTACAACTCTGGACAAATACCCAAAGTGCCTCTATAAATCCTTAATAAGGTACCTAAGGGTATTTCCGTAAGTCCTTAATTGTTGTGTACCTTAATTCGAATGTTATGATTCCTTGTAATCAAAAATCGAATTTTTGGAAGATCATCCTATCTTTTCAGATAGATTCTTAAGGACGTTGAAGTCCATCGACTGGGTTCCTGGTATACCTTGAATACCCATGTTTAAGTCGATAACAAGTTAATAACAATCAATAACAAGATAATAACAAATTAATAACTAAGAAAACAATTATGTGCTTATGTGTTCATGTGTTGACCCAATCAATGTTGTCTCAAGCGTGTTCAAATTCTATCCCTTTCACATTATAAAACAAACTGTGCGAACTGTGCAAGAAATTACATAATTATGGATGCATACATAATTATGGAATTTAGTGCACAAAAACCACAACAAGTTTTGTCATGTGTCTAGAGTTAATTATATTCATTTCCATTTCTGATGAAGCACCCGTCGAAAATGACTCCGTCCGTTCATTTTCGTTTCTGAAGAATGTCCGTTGAGGGAAATGAATATCCTTTTGAATTAATTCTATTCATTTCCATTTCTGATGAAGCACCCGTTAAAAATGACTACGTCCGTTCATTTTCGTTTCTGAAGAATGTCTGTTGAGGGAAATGAATGTCCTATTCATTTCCATTTCTGATGAAGCACCCGTCGAAAATGACTCCGTTCGTCCATTTTCGTTTTTGAAGAATGTCCGTTGAAGGAAATGAATATCCTTTTGATTATTCTATTCATTTCCATTTCTGATGAAGCACCCGTTGAAAATGACTCTGTCCGTTCATTTTCATTTCAGAAGACTGTCCGTTGAGGAAATGAATATCCTTTTGATTATTCCTTCATTTCCTTTTCTGGAGAATGCCCGTTGAGGAAAATGACTCCGTCCGTTCATTTTCGCTTTTGAAGAATATCCGTTAAGGGAAATGACATGATTATGCCTTGCATATCTTTGATGGTAATTTTACACAAAGTTACACATAGACTCCTACGAATAAATTTCGGGACGAAATTTCCTAAAGTAGGGGAGACTGTGACACCTGTGCCTCTGCGACCATCAACCAAATACCAAATCAATGAAATATTGTGTTTCATAATTGGGATTTGTAAAAATATGTGTATCATGTGCACATATCAATTCATGTTCGATTTCCAGCTTTAAATCGCTTTCTTGAAGGTTATGCGCAAACTGATGCGTAAATATGACCAGTTTAATGCAACAAAGACTCCGGAACAGTGACATAGGCTTAACATACCTTAAATAACCTTTACATAACTTAGATAAGTTTTGGAGGGTTTGGTATGACGAAATCAAGTTTATTCGATCACAGGGACTAATTTCGACAAACTGCGAAAATATGACAATTCATATTGTGACGAACATTCTGGAACTTGATCATAAGTTAAATATGCCCTAAATATCCTTTACATAGCTTAGAAATAGGCTTTGAGGTGTTTGGTGTGCAAAAATAAACTTTCTTGATCAATAGGGACTAAAAGCCTCAAAAAGTGCATAAGTTTGCATTTTCACGCATATCTTACGTTCTGAATATATATCCGGACACCCAAAAAAATATGTAATCATTAAAATATTTTATTTTAGTGATTGGCTTGATAAAATCCCATTCGTCGCGTAATTTGGATCGTTTTTCACGTCCGTTCATATTTCGTCGTAATTAACCGAACAACGTGACTATACGACCAAACGAACCGACATCCGAGATGTTTTGAGCATATTTTAAGTTCCCTATACTATAACTTTATTTTAGAGCCTTGAAATGGGGTTAACAGGGTTTAAACGCATCGAAAACGGCTTAAAAGTGTTGCAGGGACCATTTCTGCCATTTTGGCAAACTTTCTAGAACTGGGCATGTGGTGGCGTCACGCCACCACTATCTGGGTTGGTTGTGGCGGCACGCCACCACCCTATCTGGGCAGAATATCAAGTTTCAGCAATGGCAGGTCTATTTTCAGCAACCGAATGGAAGTTTAGGGTCTATTTTGTAACATTTGCAATACCGTTTGATGGTTTTGGGACACCCCTAGT
This sequence comes from Helianthus annuus, assembly GCF_002127325.2. Lineage (NCBI taxonomy): Eukaryota > Viridiplantae > Streptophyta > Magnoliopsida > Asterales > Asteraceae > Helianthus > Helianthus annuus. Next base: position 105,521,137 of record NC_035434.2, on the reverse strand, counting down.
ATTCCAAAACCATGTGTCCACATGGAGGGTCAAGATCGAAGCATGTTTTGCGAGAAACGATCCTAACGGTTGTGGGTTTTCTATAAATACCCATCACCTTCATTCCTCATTCCTCACAAATCTGATTGAATTACTCTAACTTGGGGTTCAAGAACTTCATACCTGAGTAATTTGATCAAGATTTCCTTGCTTGGACCCTTTGTAAGTATTCTTTCGTGCTTTTATGTGTTTTAAAGCGTAAAAGTCAAACAGTGTTTGACTATATGCTTTAACTAGTCTTTGGTCCACACAAAGTTCGTCTGAACTTTGCAACGTGAGCGTAATCACGATGGTTATAGTCCCGAGTGACTATACCTACTGATTACCACGTTATTTAGGCTTAGTGACGAGTCATAGTTTCGGTCAAAATACGTGTTTATGCGAATTTTGCAACCAAACTATCCTTGGGTATCAAAACCGTTTGTTTTGATATCAAACTTGTTTTCAAACCTTGCTAAACATGTTTTAACATGTTTAACTCGTCACTTTTAGATTAGTGCTTGTATAGGGTCGTGAGATAAGCGGTCTAAACAATCGCTTAGACTTTTGAACCCGACCCGTTTGGTCGATCATTAGGATCCAACCAAGCATTCATTGTGGCCATAGTTGCATAGGGAATAACCTTCCGAGGTTATACCTTATGGTCACTTCGTTTAGTTAGTTGTATGATAGGTAGTTTATATGCCTTAGGAAAATGACCAAAATGCCCTTTTTACGCATAATTTCATTTTAAGCATATGTAACCAAAATTTTGACGTCTAAACTAATTTGACAACATTATTAGACATGTTAAGGCATATAATACTTGTCATAGGACTAGTTAGACGGTCCGAACGCGTTTTACACGAACGACCCGTTAAAGTAGCGTAAGCTACCTAAACGGGTCGTAATGGGTCGTAAGCACTTAGGCTAGGTTTCGATTTAGTATGTAGGCTTTGTCAAACCATGTTACATGAGTTCCTACACTCAT